>NW_015150734.1:386702-395521 GCF_000732505.1 Cyprinodon variegatus
CACATCACACTATCACATCACACTATCACATCTATCAGGTGTCCCGTAAACAGATTCCTCCACCTGAGCTGTAGATTTGTGAGTCTCCTCTAGTGTGACCAGGGGCCCTTTTGGCTGCTTATTTAACAAATGTAAACACAGGAAAAGGTGGTCCTACAGTTTTCTCTTGAGAGTATAAATACAAAATATATTTAATAAATAATAAAAACAACTTAAAAACTACTTTTATCCTGGATCCTTCCAATTCTCTGTTTAACACTGCGTTGTATAAAACAGGTTTATGATGACAAATGTGAAAAGGTTTTTTTTTTTGCAATACAGCATCAATTAAATGCAAATTCTGTCCAACTCATGAAGAAAAAATCCTTTAAAACTATATTTTACTCCTGCTGCAGTTGTTGATATCAGCCAGTAGATGGCAGTAGTGTTGTATCATTTTGTGTGATCATTTCTCAGCTCTTTAACTTTACTCCTCTGACTGTCAAAAAGAATAACAGTTTGATGGGTTGTGACTTTTCTTGATTTATTGATGCAGAGGACTATCTTCGCTATGCTCATGGTCTGATATCGGAGTACATCAGTGAAGAACTAAGCAAAGTCCTCCTTAAACATTTGGGGTAAGATATTCAAAATATATAACACATTAGTTGCACTTGTTTTGGTGACTTTGCAGGTAAAACTCTCCTCTTTCTGAACGCCACAGATTAACAGAGCTGAAAAGTCCAAATGAAACAGAACCTCCCTCAAAGGTTTGTGGTCTCATTGATTTTCTCAGCTTTTTTTTCTTGCATGCCGCTAAAGCCTCCATGCACTTTCTTGGAATCTTCCAATTCACTTTGTTTTTTCACGCATAATAGAGGAAGTAACCTCAATCACCACTGGTGTGATTCAGGGTCCCGTTTTGGGGACTGTAGGGTGATGCCGGCAGGGATGGGGTCTCTGTTTAATGCTTCTTGTCATGAAAAGCATCTGTTACTTCCTCGTTTGGCAGAAGCGGAAACTTTCAGACAAGCCAGTGGAGGCTGGAGAAGACTACACCAAATTCAACAGTGCAGACTTTGCACGGAAAGTGAGTGCACACAGATTAGAGAACCTCCTCAGTGGAACGTGGAGCTTCAAACATCATTTATGTAATTTATGTGAATAGAGCAGCCTTCTCTATATTTCTGTATCATACTTCTACTCTTTCAGAACCTCCAGTCGTGTAAATTTGCTTCTCTGCTATCTTTAAGCTTTGTGTGTAGAGCTATGTGGTTACAACAGTTTAGTTTATCAGAATTGTCAAAATGATTCAGATTTCCCAATTGGTTCAAGGCAAAAGTAATTGATTTTTTTTGTGCTATTTTTCCCTCTTTGTTTGTTTTCTTGCTTTATTTCAGCCACCTAAGAAGATGACAACCGCTCAGAAAACTTTGGCTAAAGTGGACAAGACTGGCATGAAGCCGATGTCTTCTTTCTTTAGCCCGAAGACCAAAGCTGAAAAAAAGTGAATATCTTGTGCTTTTGGTTTGATCAGACTCGCATTTTGTAATAAAGAGAAAGAAATGTGTCCAACCAGTTTTTCTTTTTCTTTTTAATTGTGTGAATGGCAACAGATTACAAGGGTAAGATTTCTTTTTCTGGTAATAGATAAAATAAATTGAATAAACCTCCTATTGCTGTTAATTTTTTGTTTTTTGTTTTTTAATGACTTCAGTAGGATATTTTTTCTTTACTTTGGTTTCCAAATTCTTAAAAAGGGTTGTATCAGGATAATTTTCCAGGTCTTTATAAGCATCATAAAGGAAATTAGCTTTTTTCCCCCTTACTAATATGTCACAAAAATATATTTTTTCCCCCTTTTTTTAAGCCTATCCATTCTTGAATAAGCTAACTTATATGAAAGATAAACTTGAGTACATTTGAAACAAGTTTTTTAATGATTGCATTTATTAATCAGAACAAAGTTTAACGGTCAGGTTTACCAACAGCTTTCCATCACTCATCATTACAATACTCTATACAAAATCACTCATAAAGGGCATAAAACAGTATTTACAAGTGCATTTTTTGTAAATTAATGATGGCAGCTTATAATAATGAGAAGGCTTTAATTTGATTTATATATGTTTACAGCTGAGGGTGATGAGGGTGTTAAGTTCAACAGAATAAAACAGCCTGTTTGTCTGTTAGTGTAACATTCTGTAGCACCGAAAGTAAAAGCTTGAAGAGCCTCTAAATAGGATGTGTGGGATCACAAGAAAAGACCTTTTTAGATCGTTTTTCTGGCTCTAGACTTGTAAAGGTTTTTGTCACCATTGAGTTTTACTTAATGCTGTGGTTTGGATCATTTTTACAGCTATCTACAGCAGGGGTTAAGCAAATGCATGGTTTGGTTAATTACTGAAATCATCCATGTCCTGAAGCAACAAAGCTGCCCCAGATTAGCATAATACTACCAACATCTAACCATTGATGGAGTCTGTCTCTGTAAAGCCGCAACTTTACAGAGAGCGGCTCTATAAAGCGGCTCTGTAAACTTTCAATTCAAATATCTTTAATCAAAATATTTTTTCAGGGGGCGACCTTTTTTTGATTTTAGGTCAGCATGGTTTATGGTCTGCGGGTCATTTTTACCCTTTTGAAGTTATTTACAAATAAGTACTTACGTTAAATAAAAAGTGAATAATTTCTAACCCTTTCAACACTCTTGAGTTTGTTAATCTTCTGTACTAAAGTTTCATGAGTCTGTTTCATTTTAAGATGTTTAAGCCTACTTCATCCTGTCATGCAGGTTCTATTTTATTATTTAAATTCTGAAGGTTTGCACTTTATTAGTCCTGAGTAGGGAAATCATATTCAGTCATCCCAAGAAAGCCTAGTTAATCACACTTAAATCATCGTTTAATAAGAAGGAAACTCTTTCACAGCTCTTTATATCTAGTATATATGATGGAAAAAGACAGAGCTCTAGATAAGTTTAGGTTTTGAAAAACTTCTTTGTTTTTATCATAAATCTCAACAACAGGCATAGAGGAAGTAATAAAAAAACAAAAACAGCAAAGTCAATAACTGGATACCGTTTAAGCTTTTCACCTTCCTTGCACAAGGCCAGTTTACTTTTAGCATGGATTATTTCGCTGACGCTGGGCTGGTTTGAAGCTTTTCTCACAGCCAGGGGGCCTTGAACTCGGCCTCGCCGATTCCACCTCTGAAACGAAACATTAATTAATGTAGCAGTCTCTGACTTTCAGCTTGAAAGGAGACATTGTTGCTTTTCAAATATTGCCTTTGAAGCCTCAAAGAAGTGGAAAAAAACAACCAACCTCTCAGGTCTGGACTTTACAGTGTATTCAGCCAAAATTCCACATCCAGATTTGAACCTTTTTATTTTGCTTAGATCAGTTCAAAAGGCGTTTTGAAAGACATTTTCTTAACCAATTGAATAAAGGGATCTGGAGAAGTAAATGAACTTTTAGGGATTAAACATTAGACCATTGCACAACTATACAATTCATTTTAACGCTGTACAATAAATTTAATATTACAGCAAGAAGATAGATAAACTGTTGTAAAAACATTCATTTAGGAATATATATAAGAAATGTCTTCATTATCAGGTTATGTTAAGCATGGCGTCCAATTAATCTGTTAATTCGGCAACTTTTAAAACAATTTGGAGCCATTTTTTGCCTGTAGAAATAGGTTGACTGGTCTTTAATAAATACAGTAATTGTTCTTATCTGACAGCACCTTACATAAGTATTCAACCCCTGGAGTGCTTTTTCTTTTAATTTATTGCATTAGAACCAAAATCCTAAGTTTATTTAATCTAGATTTTTGCTAAAGGATCAGATACAAATGTGCAAAGTTGGCTTTGCATTTGTTTGAATCACATTGGGTAAATTCTTTGCAGAAACACTTTTTATCCAAATTCTAATCTTTTGGGAGATGTCTCAGGGAACTTTGCACATAAGGACATTTAAAGTAATTTTTGCCCACTTTTGACTGAGGCGCCTTCATATCTGATAAAGAACATTTGCACGCATCAGTTTTCAAAATGTATTTTAAGAACATTCAACTGCTGCCCCTTAAGCTTACTGTCCGACCTGAAGGGGAACCTAAACCACATCCTGGACAAACAATTTGAACGTTTTTGAAGCTAAAACAAGGCTTTGTGTTTGGTCCACTCTATAAAACCTCGAACTCAATGCTATTTCTGACATTTTGGATTGAAAAAACTTCCTGGATGGAAAGTGAAACGTCTTCATTCATATGACCTGGATGACTGAGAATCTTCACCGACACATCCTTAATTTTTTTCCTGGAGCTTAAATTCGTTTTTGTTTTTCAGTATTTCCATCTATTTACTTTCATTACCTCACCATTTGCTCTGACTTCTCATTCCTTCTCTGTGGAATAAATGCACCTCTCCTCCACTATGCTTCTACCAACATTTTATTTTTATAGTGCATGTATAGTTTGGATTTTAGTTTTGATCTAATTTGAGAAGAACACCCTCTTCCACAGGATTAATATGCCTCATAAATTGCTTTTAGAAAACTGAACATAGACATTTTCTTACTTCTTGCAGCTTTTTCATAAAGACCAGATTTGTGGAGTGTGCAAGATTGTTAGTTATCTTTAACAGTTTATTGGGTATTAGCTGTTAATCTAAAGCTCCTCCAGAGCTACAATGTCCTTCGCTATTTATTCGCTCTTTTGGCCCAGCCTGGCTGTTTAGGTGGACAGTCATGTCCCGGTATTTTTAGTTTCCATGCTCAAAGATTTGGATATTGTTTAGTACCGTAACCCTGCTTTAAACCATTCTACATCCATGACCTGTATGCTGTGTTCCTCAGTCTTCATGATGGTGTTCTTTTGGCTAAAAAGCCAAAGAGGCTTTTATAGAACAATTGGATTTGTTCTATATTTATTTATACACAGGTCAGAAGTTTTTCTTATGTTTCCTCTGATGGAGGTTGTTTTCTTTGGATGTGATGTGATGGCAAAGGAAGGTAAAATATTGGCTTTTGATATTTTATTTTTTTGTAAAAATCTTTATGTTGATCTAATTTATAGAATCTAAATGAAATATGTAGAATTTTGTAGTTGCAGTGTGACAAAATGTCAAAAAGTTCAAAGAAAACTTGTGAGCCACTGTACACCCCGCAAGACCAACTTCAGAGAACACTGCCTGTGGAAACATTTTAGGCTGAGCTCTGTCGGCGTCATGGCAGTGCTTAAGGTTTCAAATGTCCATTCAAGCCTCAATGCTTTTTTAATTTGGGCTTGAAGCGCAGGGTCTGGAATGCACTCTCCACCACTTTGGGGAGGTGGATCGGGTTCCTCTGAAGTTGTAGTCTGCTGCTTGTGGAACCAGCCTGCTGCTTCTTCTTCTTCTTCGTCTTTGAGGTGCTTTCGTTGGCACATTTAAGAACCGCTCTCTCTTCAGAGTCGTCTGAGACCCGGGGAACCCTCAGCACCCAGTTGGAGTGCAGGTCATGCTCAGCTGAGCTGGAGGCCACTAAGGCAGGACAACAGAGATGGAAAGCATGAGATGAGACTGACACAATTTCATAGTTTACACTTTTGAAACCATAGGGCGCAAATATAATTAGAGGCCAATAAAGTTGTTAAATTATAAGTTAACAACATACAGTTCTCACTACATTTATTAGCATTAGTAAATCTAGCGGCTAATATCTTATATTTTAGGCTACTGGTTCCTTTCTCTGGGCTGCTCAGGGGAGCAGTGGGTAGCACTGCTGCTATGCAGCGGGAAGGTTGCAGGTTCAATTCCCAGCCCAGGGAGTGTGCATGTTCTCCCTGAGCATGCGTGGGTTCTCTCCGGGTACTCCGGCTTCCTCCCACAGTCCAAAAATATGATGATTACAGTAGGTTGACTTCTCTAGTTCCTCCTTAGGTGTGAGTGTATATGTGAATGGTTATTTGTCTCTGTGTTGCCCTGCAAGGACTGGCAACCTGTCCAGGTTGTACCCCACCTCTCACCTGTGGATAGCTGGAGTTGGCACCAGCACCCCTTGCAACCCCGCTTGCATGTAAGAAAATGGATAGATGGTTTCTTACAGGTCTTCTTTAAAGTTATGCTTAAAGCCATTTGTTTTCCTATCTCCATTGTCTTTCCATTTCCAATTAGAAGAAAATAAACCAACATAACTTCTAACTAAATAGAAACAGATTAGAAAATAGAAAACTGTTTGCCTCTTCTCATTTAGCAACGCCTGAACAGAATGACTTTTGACCTTAAATAACCCCTACCCCCTGCCAACATCCTCAAAGCACAAAATGATATACATCCACTGAGGAGATAAATACAGAAAAAAAGGTAAATGGCTCCTACATTAATAAACTTTAGCTCTTTAATGGCAGTTTTGGATTCTGAGGAACCTCCTCAACAGACTGGATCCATCAGATCCACTGGATCCATCAGAACTGGTGCAACAAGACAATCTTTTATGTAACATTTTTGAAAAATGTAACCTAATTTGAGTTCTGATTTGATTTTTTTAGGGGATTATTGTTCTCCCAAATAAACATATACAAATGTAGCTATCCCTTGTTTCAAGACTTTTAATTTGCCAATGAGACAACATTATAAACATTTGACAAGGTTGGAGCTAACAGAGCAATGGATGCTAAACCATTCCTATTTACAAAACCTCTGTTGATCTTCTGTGTTTCTCAGTATTCCCTGTGGTATGTGTCAGTAAGCCATAGACAAGTGAATCTGTTGTTTGCTGATTTTTCTTGTTTTTTTTTTTTGAGTCCTTATATGTTTATTTAAAATAATCTTGTATTTTAAATAATTGGGCTAAAAAGGTTCCCTGTGCCTTTGATAGAGCAATTAGTATTTCATCCATCAGAAATTCTACATTAAATGTAATAGTTCACATGAGGTGCTTTCCCAAATATTTATCCTTTTTTCACACCAAGCCTACCTGGTGTTTTTGTTGCCATAACTCTTAATCTGAATTAGTCTCATGACACCAAATCAAACAATTCCAACTGCAGTTCCTATAGAGTCTAGAAAAAAACGGTATGTTAACATTTGTGCTGGTAGGGAAGAATATAAAGAGTAACTTCAGCATGTCACTCTTTTCAGGAGTTCTCTATCAGTACAGTTTAAAACTTCTTGCCATCTTCAATCTGTTTAGTAACAAAAAGACTATTTAACTTCATCTAGTTTGGAGGTTTGAAAAAGGAAAAAACCCTCTTTATTGTGTGGCATTTATACCTGTGGGAAAAATAATTAGAATAAAAGTGTTCAACATAAAAAAATAAAGTAGTATATAAATTAGAATGTGTGTTTAAAAGTAGTGATTAATGGTCTGAATTATTATACAGTTAGAGAGTTTGTTAAATAAAATTACTGGTGGCACTTTCTAAATGTGGAAATTCTTTATTAAATTTATTAAAATACAAAAAATTAAAATACAGTTTTCTTTCAGTTTATTATTAAGATATAGGTTTTTAAACAATTTAAGTATGCAGAAGTTAAAAAAATATATATTTATTTCAAATGCTCTGAACTACAGTATATGCCAGAATTTCATAAAATCCATTTAAAAAACAGACATCGGACCAGCAACAGTGACTTTGACCCAACTCGTAAATAATGTAGAATCAAAATCAACAAACAGTGATACAGCTGAATATGAATTATTGTGCATAACTAGATTCTTCAGGTATTCATAATGAAATCCTTCAGTGTTGTTTCAACAACAAAAGCTTCAACCAGGCAAGGTCGCATGGCTGGCAATAAGCCTGCCTCACAGAGCTGGAACCGTGTTTGTATCCTACAAATTATGCACGCCGGTCTCATTATCACGCAAAGAACAGCTAGATCCACATCAGATTTCTGAGTTCTGCTACCTGACCTTGATGTATTCTTTTTATTTCTCAGGATTATGAAGAACACCTTCAGTTTTCTTGAAAAAAGAATTTACCAGTGTTTAATTATTTCACCTCAAGGCATTTTAAAGTGCTTAAGCTTCACATGAGAAAATATATGATGCACTGCTGATAATTACTGATATGTAAACCTTTGCAGAATAATGAATTTGAAATAAAATCAGATTTAAGGCTTAAATACTAACTGTTCAAGGTGGAGTGTTTATAATTATGGCAAAGTTGCTTTTGAAATCCGTATTTTGACTGAGAAAAAAATAGTCTGTTTTATCTTCTCGTGCATTTTTAGAACCAAAATGTATAATTAGTGCAGCTCAATAAAGACCCTGCAGCTGATAAAGTAGAAATGCTAGTTTACTTAGTGGGGCTAAGTCAAAACACTTCCTAAAAATGGTGGGATTACCCTTTGCATATATTGTTCTGCTGAAATTTGTGCCTACAGGAATACCCAAAGTAAACTTCTATTTTAGAAATTCCTTTATGTAATTATAAAGGGAAATTACAGGAGCAACACTGTGGTAGAAATGTAAGCATATACAATGCAACAAATGTAAGAATTAACATATTATGCTTTCAGCTGTTTTCAATTGCAAAAATGTATTTTTAATGTTTTATTTCTTGAATGTTCTTGATCTAAGAAATAGCACGAATATAAACAGTTGTAGTTTAAGTAAAGATTGCATTCTTGAAAGATGCAGTCTATCCGTTTCTATGGATAGTTGACCCACTGTATTTTAAGTACAGTGGGTCAACTTAAATTTGGCTTTAAAATATCATCTGTTTGGTCTATAAGTTTAAAATCCCTGACATCAAGGACAGACAATTTGACTTTATTTCTTAAACGTATTCCATCCATCCATCCATCCATCCATCCATCCATCCATCCATCCATCCATCCATCCATCCAT
>NW_015150734.1:395531-405307 GCF_000732505.1 Cyprinodon variegatus
CCATCCAGACATACATCCAGCCATCCATCCCTGCTGAGGTCTCGAAGGGTGGTAGTGCCATCTCCGGCAGTCTATGGGCGAGAGGTGGTCCACCCTGGACAGGAAGGCAATCTATTTCAGGGCAACACAGAGACAAACAGGACAAATAACCATTCACCCACTCACTCACACCTATGGAGAATTTAGAGAGGCCAGTTAACCTAACAGTCATATTTTTGAAGTGTGGGAGGAAGTCGGGAGTGCCAGGAGAAAACGACACATGCACATGGAGAACATGCAAACTCCATGCAGAAAGACCCTGGGCCATGAATTGAACCCAGACTCATTGCTGCAAGGCAGCAGTGCTGTGCACACTGTGCAGCCCCAAACCTATTTCATTTAGTCTATATTAATACTTACATTTAAAATCTATGGAATGATAAATTTTCCTACTCACCTATGAAGTCTACATCTGCATGGCCACTGTCTCTGTAGGGTTTACGCAGAGGTTCGCTGTCACAGCTGGCAATAACCTTGTCAAAGAACTGTAGAGTGTCCTCTTCTGTTGGGACTAAAGGTGCAGATGGTTTGACTCTTGATATCTGGGATTGACCGTAGAGGAAAAAAATGCTTTTCACTCTTTCCTTCAATACACAAGATTTCGTAACGCTTTAACTTTCCACCATATCAAGTAAAAAACACCAATGTCAATGAATTTTAAAGAGATTTTATGTCATAGTTAGAGAACTACCAATAATTTTTTTTTCGATTCCAATCCGATACAATACCTGGGATAATTGTATCAGCTGATATCTGACACCGAAACGAATCAACTGTTGGGTAAATGAACCATATATTTTGCCATGTGAGTGAAGGCTTTAGCCTTGACATAAACTTTGCTAAAAAAGGTAAAAAATAAACACCGATACAATGTACTTTACATAACTATTGATAGATAATTAAGAGGAGTGGTGGCCTGAGTGTTTGGTCCCGAAGATTCTGAGTTCAACTCCCACAGACTGCCACTCTGGGTTACTGAGCCAAACCCTTAAGGGGATGGGTCAAATGCAGGGGTGAATTTCTCTAGTGTGAAATCAATAAAGTTAAATTATAAGCAGCAAAAAGAAAGAAATAACAGTTCCTTGTAAAGTGCACCGGATTTGATCTCTGGCATAAAATCACTGATATCCAATCCAGGTAATTAGTCAACATCGTAGCCAATATCCGATCCAGGTGTTGGATCGGTGCATCTCTAGTCATAGACCAAAACAAAATAGTGCATGGTGTTGAAGTGTAAGGGTAAACGATAAAATACATATATAGATGTTCACAAAAAAAGGAGTTTTCACCTACCTTTACTAAAATGTCCTCAAATAAAAACCTTGAAAAATCATCTGTGAAGCCACCAATTAGTAAACTGGATCCACCTGTGTTTTATTTAATCTTAGCTACTCCTATAAGATGATCAGTGACGAACAAACACCATGAAGAACAAGTAACACACCAGCAAAGTTGTAGGTTAGAGGTAGAAGTTAAATGCATGGTCAAGTTGTAAGAGAATATTGCAAGCTTTGAATGTCTCAAAAAGGTATTTCTAGTCAATAAACTATAAATGGAAAGCATATGCCACACCTGTAAACCTACATGGCTGTCCAACCAAACTGACAGGTCAGTCAAGGAGAGTGCATCTTAGAGAGCAAATAACAAGGACTAAACTAAACAGAGGATATTTGTGGAAAAAACCTACTAGTTTGAGAAGGACTTTGGCTTTTGGTAGAGGAACAACTAATTTTATTTATAAATTTCCCAATTCACCAATTCACAACACATGTCATCTCAAGGCACTTTACAATTTAACCACATCATACAGTCAAATTGTTTAAAAGTTTTCTGTCTAAGGAAAACTAGTTGATTGCATCGACTCATTGACTCGAAGGCAATCCCTCACACTAAGCATGCTTTGTAGTGAGAGTGGAGAGGAAAAAATCCCTTTTAACCTCCAGCAGAACCAGACTCAGTGTGAGCGGCCATCTGCCGAGGCTGACTGGGGTGCAAGAAGACAGAAGCAGACATACAGAAAGAAGCAGAGATACAAAAGGAAACTGTAAATCAACTCCACGGGCAGCCCTGTTCAGGAAACACAAAGCCAGGCAGACAAGCTCCGAGCCAGCTCCCATGTCAGAGGATGAGGAGAGCACATCTAGCCAGTCAGTCAGAGAAACAGGACTGCACTGAAAAACGGTCCAATCTCGAACATCTATAAACAACTTCTGTAGAGTGGGAGAATGGAGATAGAATGAAATTGAGATAGAAAGATGAAAAAGGGATCCCTATGTCCTCCAGCGGTCTAAGCCTATAGCAGCATTACTATAGAGATAGCACAGGATAACCTGAGCCTCTCTGGCTATAAGCCTACCCATAAAATTAGAAAGGGTGTCTGCCTCGTGGACCAAAAGTGGTAGTTGGTTCCACATGAGAGGAACCTGATAACTAAAAGATCTGCCTAACATTCTACTTTTAGACATTCTAGGAACCAGACATATAAGGAACATAAGGAACAATCATATATCTGATATAAAATTAAGCTTGGCCATTTAAGGCTTTATATTTGAGAAGGAGGATTTTAAATTCTATTCTGGATTTAACAGGAAGCCAATGAAGAGAAGCTAAGAAAGAAGAGATATGATCTCTCTTTTAAATTTTCATCAGAACCCTGGCTGCAGCATTTTGGATCAGCAGGTCTATAAACCTAAAACCTACAACCAGAGCTGTAATATATATATATATATATATATATATAGGCTTTAGATCAAAATACTACGCTGGAATGGCCCGGCCATGGTCGAACAGGAATCAATTCAACAATCAGTTTCAAGACCTGAAAACTAATTCGCACTGATCCTCTGCACAATTTGAACTCAGGTTAGAAGAAACAGTTACTTTTAAACACATATTACCGGTTCCTCCATCTTTGGTGGAGGGTGTGTGGGTTTCTTCTTTGGAGACTCTGTGGCCTTGGCATCGTTGCTCTTCAAGTCACTTACACTCTTAGTGTACTGTCTTCTCAGAGCCACCAAAGCCTCCAGGTACTCCAGACAGTTCTGGTTCTGTGAGTACAGCCATATCCTGTCTTCTTGTCTCTGGTAATAGTACAGAGTTGACTCAATGCTCACGCTGCTCTTACTCCGTGTCAGAGTGGACCCCTCGGAAGAGCGACTTTTTTCCCCCACCACCAGCATGGAGGTGCTGCGGACCAGTCGGACCGTGCAGGCATTGTGGTAGTCCTCCTGAATCCCGCCGTTACGCCCGGCTTTATTTCCATGATGGTTGGGATGGAACACATTGTTGAGCTTCTTGAACATTCCTCTAAAAGGATTCAGACATCCTTACAGACTCTCACCTTATTTCCAGACATTCAGACTACTCCAAGGAAAAGAGCAAGAGAAACTTAAGCTAACCCTGTCGGAGCTGTTTACTGGGGCCAGTCTCTGTCCTCGGTGCTGATGTTACCAAATAAAAGCAGATCTGAAAACAAGCTTCAAACCTGATCTCAGCATGTCTTTAGTGTTGCTCGGCAACATTGCTGTAGAATTGGTCTGGTAACTCTACACTTGGTGTTATCATTACACTGAGTGGTTGCAACCCTGGCAGGTATTATTACCAGCAGCAGAGTGACGCATAAACTAAACAACAGAGTCCAGACTTTTAGTTGCCCCACTTATAAAACCATTAATTCATAAACATCTATCATAGATCAAACTAAGGATAATTGAAGTTTATCCATTATATAATGGATATATAAGTTGTAATCTATTTTTTTTTTACATTTTGGAATTTAATATTAAAAACAAAAAGCTTTATTGATAGAGAGATTTATTTTGCAAATAAGCATTTGCATAGGATTTCAGTTCACTCAGAGTCATTTAAGTCTAGTGTTTCCTCTATTTATTAATAATACAGTATTTTCCTCTTCTGTTGATTAGCTACTGGTGTTTTTGAGCTCCCCTGTCTTAAGCAGAGGAAGTAAGCAAGATGTCTAACTCCTGTGAGACATGTGGAGAAGGGGCTTTTATGTTGGGAAAAACCCACCCCCTGACAGGGACAGTCCCTTTATGCACGTAACTGATATTTGTGAAAGATTCAGTTCTGTTAAGACAAATACTTTACTAAACGGGGTCAATGTCTTCCAAGTTTCGGTTTATTGCAAACAGATTCTGAGAGTGAGACTTTCCTTTTAATTAAGATAATTCAGTGTATTTATACAGCACCAAAAAACAACATGTCAGGACTTTGCAGATTCTGTTAAATCCTTTGATCATACAGACAGACAGATTGGTTTATAATGTAGGCTTGTTCCCCCTGAAAGTGCTAACATCACAGGTCTTATTCCCGGTTTGTTTACCTTTAGCGATCACTCTTGTAATAACACATTTTAGAGTAAACAATTCTTAAACAGGTTTTAAACTTTAATATGATTTCATCTAAGTTTAGCAAAGAAAAGGTACTAACAAAGGTACCAACAAAGATATGAGCGCTGGCCTCATATCTTTGTTGGTGTAAAGAAAATCCCTTCTGGTCAGTTCTTATACTCCCTTGGCATAAATAAAAGGTTGGCACTAAGTTGGTACCTATTTGATAGGTATTGTCATTTTCCGATGTCCATGCCTACTTTACACGTGACCTGCTCTCTCTTCTCTGCCACATATGTCCCCCTTTATTGAGCCTTAAATGTGCAGTGGAGAATATTCTTTTTTTTTTCATTGAAATAAGTGGTCCTCCTAATTGTCAATCATCCTAGTGATATGTTTACGTAAGGTCGTCCTTCATGCTCCTCCCCATTTTCACTTACAGGTGCTGAGTCTGACATAGTGGAATAATTGTAAATACTTTTTTGGAAAGTAAGCTTGTATGAGCGATGCTAACAGCCACTTTTAAACTGAGCTTGCACAAGGAGAGATGGGTTCCTGCATGCTCTCACACGTGTTAAATAGACGTTCCCTCTCGGGAGCGGGTACAGGGTCGCGCATGTGCATTTTATTTTTTTTAAAGCGGAGAGGGTGGGTGTTTTCAAAAATTCGTGAAAATCCTCCTCTATACCTTTAAGAGAAGTAATATAAATTATGATTATGATGGTGATTGTTATTATAATCTAAATGGGCTATTATATCTATATCTATATATAGGCTGGCCCCTGTGTTCCTATTCTTTTCTACTTTCTGTGTTTGAACGATTTTACTCTTATCCTAACAAAAGAGATTTCTGGTTCAACTAACTTGACTCATTTGGAGATGTAATCAAACGTTACAATATAAATATTATACTGCATATAGAGACAAAAAAAACTGTCATTAATCGTGTCAAATTCACATCTATTATATCAGACAAACCTAAATATTTTAGGGTTTAACAAGTCTTTTTGTGAATGATTAACAGGTTAAAATATTTTCTATCTTGCAGAACTCCCGCTGAATAAAACTGAATATTTCTATGACAACCATGCTTATAATAAGTGCATGAAACCCTTTTACCAGAATTATCTGTGTTATTTATAAGACATTATGATTCAAACAGAGATATATTTTATGGACTGCAGTAATGGCACATTTTACAGTCTAATAAACAAAGTTAACAGGATATACTTAACTAAAGCTTGTGTTAAATCACCTTCTCCATTTGAATCCATGCTAACAATAGAAGGACATTTCATCTTCAAAATTTCACTTTGGAACCTGTCACGTTTTACAAAAAAAGAGGAATAGGTCTGCTCTACCGCTTAATTCTTGATAATATTTCAGCTTGAAGTTTCTTCTGCTTTTAAACACCTGTTTCCTTTCCACAGGAACAGCACCTTATTGGTCTCTCTCCACAGCTCATATGTTTGTTGATTTCTTTTTTTTATATATATATATATATATATATATATATATATATGTAATGAAGAATACCCAAATGCAAGGAGAGGAAAGTAAATCATAAATTGGGATAAGGAAGCAGAAATTAATGGCTCTAAAAGTCTGTTATATATCGCTGTGTGTATCAACTCTGCACAGTTTAGAGATATTGATTTGAAAGCAGCTCTGAAGTTCAGCTTCTGAAAGTGAGATGTGAGTGACAGAAGCCTGTAGTCCCACTTCCTCTAATAGAGCATATAAAACACTTTTCACACACATGCAGACTGCTGTACTCTGTCAAGAGGATAGACTTTTAGAAATTTCCAAGGTTTCTTCCAAAACTTCTGCATTCTTAAGGGAAGAAGAACATCTTCTAGGATTCAAAAACAAGCTGTAAGCAGAATTCCAAATTGGAAGTTTGATTCTGGTTCAAGGTAGGAGGACTTTTGATTATTATTAGTTTTTAAGTTTAGAATTTTGAAGGGTAAACATTTTCTCTGCAAAAGCAATGATAAATGAATAAATGTTCATTAATACCCTTAATTGTATACCAGAAATATACATTTTCTTACATTCATGCAAATCATATGCATTTATATTTTATGGCAATACAGCACAGATTTTCTTGAACTATATTTAGATTTCATATGACTGGAAGTGAATGTTATAAAACATTTGCATGCTCAGATCCATAGTCTTTCATGTACTTATTGTCTTTGAAGTATTTGAATATAAAATTATTTGTCCTATTGCATGTTCCTGCCACCACCAGTTTCACTAAGCAGATGTTGTGTTTAGGGTATGTATTTCCCTAACCACATGGTGCATGTACGTCGGCCTACATCTTATATCTTTTTTTAAATAATAGATTTCTTTGTGCCACCCTTCTGACTTCTTCAAAAAATACAACCTTAATGCTGAATCAGGAACCAGGACAAGAGCAAGAAAGTCCAAAACATAGAAAAGAAATCCGATCAGTTGATGCACTGATGCACTCTGAACAACAACAAAAATGGCTCCAGACTAACTGGTCACACTGGTGGTGTGCCTAACTCTTTTAGTTAGTTGTGCTGCCTCCATATTTATGTCAACCCAGTTAGCGGAGCCGCTAACTAAATGCCACTCCGATACATCTGATAACATGTTAACAACAGAACAACGAACAGATGAAACCAAGGGACATAACAACTTAGGAGGCTGCAGGTGGAAATTGAATAACTTAATTTGTCTTTTCTTGTTTAGGATGTTGTACAGACAAGAAACAACAACAAAAACAATCAACAGCAAAAATGCATCCATATACTTTCTCCTAAGTTTCCTATCACCTTTCTCTTCTCAATCTTGGCACGTAGAAGTCTTGATACCACAACCTGTCTCAGTTTCCACAAAACTGTTTCTATTTTAAAGTTCTCTGCAACTTTATTCCTGAGCTGTCTGGTGGTCACAATTTTTTTTATAAAACCCCTTACATAAAAGTATTTTTTTTTATATATGAAGCTATGAAGCTTCTGTTTATAAAATGTATTAAAGTTCAAGGAGAATGCATATTTGTGAGGGCATGGCACATATTTTAAACAGATGCTGAAGGCTTCTCTTTTGGCACTTTTTTTTTGCACATCTCTGGTGTTGCTGCTACTTTTCACATATCCATTACTGTAAAACTGTCCTCAATTGTCCCACAATTTCCCCATTGTGGGACAATAAAAAGGATTTTCTATTCTATTATTTGTGTAGATTGCTACATGTCAGGCTGTATTTCAAATAAACTGATAAAAACAAATTGAGTATTTTTCTTCCATGGAATGATTATTTGATTTTTGTTTTCCAGCAATGCTTTGCGAAGGGAGACTGCTGAGCATGACTTACTGGGAGATGGAGGAGGATTTGCTGCCTCCTCAAAAAACTTTCCAAATTGCTGGTGGACCACCCAGAACCTCCTTCACTCCAACCACCTCCAGACCTTCTCCACTCATTTATCCAAGCTCTTTGAAGGTAACAGCTGGCACAGAGACCTTGAGGGCTTCGGCCGACCTGAAAATCCCTCCGTTGTTAACCTCACATGTCCAAGCACTTTATACAGAGAGGCAGACCTCTGCAGAGATGGAAATCCCAGCCCAAGCTTACTCTGACAGTGGAGATACCCCCTTCTTAGTTCCCTCTTGCTGCCAGAGCATCTATGAAAACTACAGCGACCTCCATATTGGAGGTGAGCAGGTTTTGCCTCTTGTGACCAGTGAGGCCGATTTTAATGTCTATGCTGATGTGCAGCCTGTGAGGCCGTTCCTGCACTCATGTGATGTCCCGCCTGCAGTCGAGGATTCTCCACCAGGACAGAGAGGTCTACAGAACCTGCTCAGGAGAGGTTCAAACCACTGGAGACAGACGAGTGGTCGTGATCGTAGCTTTTTGTTTCAGGGTCGTGAGGGGCCCTTCTCCAATTCTCTTCTGAATCATTACCTGGAGCAGAAACTCTTGGATCTATACCAGCAGTACATGATTGAGAACATGGTGAGGGATGGAGCTCCAGGATCAGATGGGGATGTTGGTAATATTTGCCCCCTGCTGGGCTCAGAACTTGTTCTGACCAGCCTTGACCAAATCACCCAACAGCTTAGCCGGGAAGGCAACCTGGAGGCCGGCCTGGCCAAGGATATGGTCCTGAGCTGCTTGCTGCGGGTGGCCAGTGACCTGCAGTCGGGTGAGATCAGCACTCCCTTCCTGCAGATTTCAAATGAGGCCTCCAGGGAGCAGCTCACGGAGAGTAAACAAGAATAACCACAAACTATGTTTTCTGTTCTCCTTTACAATGAACTCTAAAGGTCTTCGTTCAAGATGTTCAGAGTGAACATATGAAAGGAAAGTAGATACCGGTAGGCATTCAGTGTGCTGTGTTTGTACAATTTTTGTTTTCTAATATGCAATAAACAGGAACTGAAAACCAAAACTGGAATTTCCTTTTTTCCCTTAATACTCATCTCTGACATAAATAAAATATAGGTGGCCTGTCAGACCTATAGATAAACAATTTAGTACAATTAATCTTTTAAAACATAATATTTTCAAGTGTAATAAAGAAAAATTTTGTTTTTACCTTTATGTCAAATGCAGTATTTAAAGCCATACTAGCAATTTTATGATCACCAAATAGCAATTTCTGCTTGGCCTTGCTGCACCTGGCCTTCACTCTTTGAAATGCTGAACAGCATTGAAAGAAACAACAGTATTTTATTTTCATTTTGTAAAGAAAATATAGCAGAACAGATTACTTAAAAAAAAAAGGAAAAAAAAGAAACAGAGGTTACAGGGCTTTGAAGACATGATGTGCACATGCATATGCATCGGTGCTGTATAACTTACTCTACCTGCACTCCAATGTGGTGATTTGTAATGGATTGAATATCGATTCTTAGGCTTTAATTATAAAATCTGACAATTTTATTCCTCTGGTGGACCAAGGATAAAGGAAACAATTTGAGTGATAAGAATGCATAAGCATAAGTTAGAATTGATTTGCAAATTCTTTTCACACAGGTCCAAAAGTATACAGGCTCATGAAAAAAATACATCAACCAAAAATATTTAAATTCATTTTATTTGGTAAATTCTTGAGAAGCAGCTCATTTTCTGTAAAAATCAGCAAAGTCCTGCCATGATTTTTATATGCACAATCAACCATTTTAAAACTAAACTGTTTTGGTTTTCTGTCAACAGTCATTTAGAGAGTTTAACATAAGAAAAACTGAGAAGGTCCAGCAAAAAGTAACAAAAAAAAAAGCACAGTCCTTGACAAAAACTTTCAAAATAAATAAAATTTACAACAATCCCTCCAAGAGAAAAATCTTTATTGTCAGAAAAGACAAAAATTTAGCTATTTGACTTTTTTGACCTGCAGGATGTTTGTAAGAG
>NW_015150734.1:405494-409755 GCF_000732505.1 Cyprinodon variegatus
CATATATACACAAGCCATTGTTGTTAAAACATGAAAACTACTCACAATGCATGTGGAATTCACCCCAAATCCAGTATCCACAAACTGTATAGTAAGCCCAAAAAAGAAGGCAAAGGCCTAGTGAGCATTGCAACCACTGTTGAAGATGACGCATCTTAAATCCAAAAATACATCAGGAAGATTGCCACAAAGGGATGAAGCGCTTTGTGAATGTCTCAGACAGTGGAAGCTGGAAATAAAGGAACTGGAGGAACCATTATCAGAAGAGAAATCCCTCCATAGAGTGTACCACTGACAGACAGCTGAAGTGGCTGATATTTAAAAAATCCTTCCAATGGCTAGAGAGGGTCAGGCTGAAGGACAGCACAGAAGCCCTGATCACAGCAGCACAGGAGCTGGTCTTGAGCAGCAGAACATTAGAGGCCCAGATCTACCATACCAGGAGATATCCCAGGTGCAGGCTGTGCAAAGAGGCCCCAAAACTAATCCAACATCTCACAGCAGGGTATAAGACTGAGAGGGAAGGAATAGATGGAACATCATAACCAAGTGGCTGGTATAGTTTACAGAAACATTTGTGCAGAATATAAACTGTTGATCCCCACGTCAAGATGGGAGTCCACTCCCAAGGTGGTGGAGAATGACAGAGCTAAGGTCCTGCTGGACTTCAGTTCCAAACAGAAAAAACAAGTGTGGCCAACCAACCGTACTTTGCAATCATTGATAAGCATCAGAGGACAGTCGTAGTGATGAATGTACGGCCATGCCAAATGATGAAATACAAAGGTCTAATAGAAGAACTAGAGAAAGCCTGAAAGTAAAGGCAACAGAAAGGCCCGTGGTCTTTGGAGCACTCTGGGCACTAACCTCCAAATTTGAAAACTGGCTCCAACAGATACCTGGAGAAAATTTATAGATCTCAGTCTAGAAATGGGCAGCTCTAGGAACAGCTAAGATACTGCGAAGAACCCTCAAGCTCCCAGGCCTCTGGTAGAGGGCCCGAGCTTGAGAAGAAGGAACCACCCAGCCCACCCATGAGTATGAGGAGAGGGTAAGAAAGAAGATTCAGCTGATATAAAAAGCATTTTAATCTGGACCTCTAAATGTGAAAAAAATATCTCTCTGCACAGTTATCTATATCTATTGATCTTTTTGTGTCTAATGTTACATTCATGACTTACTTAGTTCAGTTCACCGACAATTATTTCACGAGTTTTCCCATTTTATATACATGCTGAATTACTCCAGACTTTCCTGTATATTCTGCAGTTTAATAAACAGTCACAAGGGGGGAGCATTGTCCCCGTATAACTATAACAAACACCTCTTGCTTCATTTAGGTCTTCTAATCCTACTCCTCTATCAGTCATCATCTATTCATTTGGTTAATTCTCATTATCTCCTGAACCCGGATACTGAGAGACCACGTTGCCATCCAGGCACAGCTGTAACTCTGGAGCAAACAGTTCAGATCAATCAGAGTTCAACAGTGTTTGTAACACTGGTATATAGTTTTGGATTAGAATATCTAGGGAAAATGTTGCCCTGACTGTACAAATGTGGATCTCAGTGGGGCTGCAAGCCAATGCATCTAAACATTAAAAGTGTCATTTAGTCCTCCTCATGCTGTTTGACAGACTTGCAACTCTATTCCAGCTCGGTCTGGCTGTGGCCTTCTGGAGTCAGTGTTTGATCAGCTTCCTTGTTTCCTGTCCAAACAAAAAGCCCGCAGGAGGAAACTGTGTTTACTGAGCTGAGCGCTACACAGTCTGAGCCGTGTGAAGTCTCAAGGCTGCAGAGACACATGTTTGGTATTTCTGCTTCTATCCGGATTGAACATTCCAGGTAAATGCTAAAAAGAGCTGAGTCCTTACAGATCTAAACACAAACATTCATGTATAAATATGATTCACCCAATGCCAAGCACCGACCACGTTGAGGACATTCAAATAAACTGATTTCCTCAAACCTTGGGCAAATGAAAAGCAGACCTGTTGTTCCAGCACAGGCTGTTTACCAGAATTGTTTAAAAGGGCTGAAGGTAACCCTGCATGCAGCAGAGTTTCTCTCTGCACTTATGCACATAACCAAAGCTTCATCCAGTTTTGGCAAATGATGTGAATTATTTACATGCTCTGCTCAATAAATCTGCAAATATTGTTTCATTCATGTGAACTAAATAAAGGCCAAGGGCAAAGATAAGCATAATTGGCAATTAGTTGCAGTTCTTTCAAACAGAAAAACCTTAATAAAAAGGCCAAGCAAAGAAGGAGCAGGGACAGAGACTGATAACACAAAGGCAAGGTGGAATTATACATAGACAAAAAACGCTCTCTAATCATCTTAGCAATGAAACTAGGAAGAAGGCCGAAGCACTGTAGAGTCTTTCATAGGTTTATAAAGTAATTTCCTTGTCGCTAAGACTTTTAACACACAGGGCAACAGAGGCAAGGACGCAAGATTTTACATCAGAACCAAGGTCCTAGGTACACTTTCACGATCGCTGCTTTAATCCTCTAAAAATCAGATTTGCTTTAATTTAGAAAAGCTTTTATTTTGTAGCCTTGTGCATTATATTGGTCATGTATGCTTCCTGTAAAATAAAAGAAAAACCCTGAGAGACTTTAAACCTGATCTTCTAAATTTGTTTTCGATTTCTAGAAATTAACATTTAAATATATATATGTATATATATATATATGTGTGTGTGTTTAAAGATGGAAAAGTGGCCTTACTAAGCCTTACTTATCAAAGATTATTCCTTAGGTCATATTTTGTACCCAGAGACACTTAATTGAAATTACATTTTCTCAAGAGTTAACACCTTTCTCCTGTTTTTAATGCTTGGCCTTGATTGAACGTCCTTTGTTTTCCGATTAAATCTAGTAGAGTGACCTAATGTCCCAGTGGCAGCAAGCTGGAACATTTAACGACAGCCCGGCTCTGTAGTTTGTTGATTGACATTATAAGATACATAGGTGGTGGAACTGGAGAACACACATTTCCCGGTCAGTTAGGCACTCAAGGTTGCAGAAAGCCTGCAGCGGTGTGGCTGACCTTGGTTGAGCCCGAGCAGACGGGGGGAAAACCTTGAGAGACAGCGGAGCGGCAGGATCTGTGCTCTCAAGGAGCTGGGAAACATAATGTGTGCGTGTTTGACTATATATCACAGCAAACTGCAGCCATATGAATGTGGATGGCAGCAGAGTGCAAATAAAAAGATTTTATTCACATGTACCTAACAAAACAAAACAAACAAATATAATATTATTAATATCATCATTATTATTATTGATGCTTATTCCTTTCAGGACTGAAAGGATAACAGATCAGACATTTTTGATTAAAACAAAGTCTATTTCGACATAATCTGTTAAACTTTGAATAATTTTTTGTTTTGTTAAACTCAAATATCAGCTTTTTTTGTCCAGATTTTATTGAATTATAAATAAAGAGCTATGTTGATTCCTGAGACCTAAAACCTGATCTTATTTCGTAGACTTGAGAACTTGAGGTTTTTTTCCAGATACCTAACCATTTTTTGAAACACCTAGAAGCCGATGCGCTTTTACCTAAGACCTGATAACATACTGTAGTTACTGTAACCTAAGGAAGTCCGATAATGTACTTATTGCTGCTTGATGTACATCTTTTTAGTTTTGAATTTCAAATGTAAACATCTTGAACTTTTCTGATAAACTTCTTATCTATTTTGTGAACTTCTTCGCATTTTACTATCTGCATTCATAATCAAAGAACACTCTTCTTCTGAACCTCACCTAAAAAGCCACATTTTACAGACTTTTTAGATAGGAAATCATTACAACCTATCATGATCTTGGCACTGATGGCTAGATTTGGCAAATTTCTTCCACCGGGTTAGCTTTGCCCAGCGCTCATTGACACTCATCAGATCCATATGTTCATGTTTGCTATTTAAGTTGCCTGTTCCCAGCTATCGGTGCCAGATTATTAAAGCAATGTGTGATAATTTTCTAGTGAACCCGTGTGTCTTTGATTACCTGATCCTGAATATCCTGCCTCTGGACTTGTGAGATTTGGTTGCCCTTGTTCTGTTCTGTTTGCCTCATCTGTTTTCAGACTGTTACCTGGATTCTGCTTGCTTATGACTTTGATCTGTCTCCTGACCATGGCTTCGAAACTCCTTTGGTACCTCTTCTGATCTCTGATGGTTTGGCCTGGAAACTTGCTCCTGCTTTGACCCATGCTTTGGATTATCCCTCTGGATTCTTCTGCTCAT
>NW_015150734.1:410378-444500 GCF_000732505.1 Cyprinodon variegatus
GGCTAAACAACAAGCTACAGAGTTCCTCCTCTGGATTTCACTTCTTCTTCTCTGACTGTACTTTGCCAGGTTGGTGGCTTTCATGCTCATTGTCGTTCCCCGTTTGAGTTCTGAAGCCACTGACCTGAGTCTCTATTTCTGCAGATATTCTATTGAACCCTCTTCAGCTGACGAGCAGTCGCATGTTGACTCAATAAATGCCATTTAAGTAATCACTGTCTGTCTCACCTGAATTCTGGGTCCTACGTTCTGAGCCTTCTGACAGATGAGCTGCTGTACGCTAAGTAATTAATAAACATTTGTCTATTAAACACTCTTATCTGTCTGCTGGAATTCTGTGTCCCACGTTCAATTTTTATTACTCTACTGAATATCTTTTATTTGAATTATTTATGACATAATATAATATCTAACAGAACCAGCGACATATCTATAATTTTGAGCATAGCTACTTATTAGTCCTATTGAAGTTTTTCAATCTTGTAAATATAACCTTTTGCATCAGCCACTTGCATTGAAGCATTTCTTTGAAACAGACTGTTTTTGGCGATGGGACAGAATTTCATTTGAACTGCTGAGGTTTTAGTTAGAGAGTGGCTGCCCTGTCCATTGAAACTAAATAAATGCACTTAGAAAAACAACCATGACTGAATAGGAGTCAGGGTTGAAGTCAAATTATTGGACCAAAAAAAAAACATATAAGCACCTTTTGACGTTCTAAAGCACTTGAAAGAGCTTAAGGGTCAGTAGTCACTAAAAACTCATTTTTAACAGAATGTTGAAATATGTTGCTTGTTTTTTTATGTTTTCTTCAGAAATGTCAAAATAAAACATATAAACAGACACAGGGCACATCATTCTGAATGCTAAAATATAGGATTTTCTATTCTTATGTCACCAGTAAATATGATTAGTAAAAATGCAATATGATCCGATACATTTATTTTGTGTTTGGTTTTGTTTCAATATTGTTTTGCATTTTAACACATTGTTCAAATGTCCTCTTGAATAACTTTAAAATTCCTCCACAGAAGTTAAAAGCTAACAAACCATGTTAATTGGACTGAAAACTTATTCCAAACTATATTTCCCAGCTTTGCTTAACAATGAAACTGTTAGGTTTAAACACCCAAACACTTATCAAATAACCTGGGGAAGAAGGACAAGAGACCTTAGATTCTTTTTACTCACGAGGAGAGACAGCAATGTCGAGAAAGGAGAGAAGACGAAGGAGATCATCATTGACTTCTGGAAGAACTGGTCAAACCACGCTGTACTGCTCATTAACAGCTTTGCTGTAGAGGTAGTCAGCAGCACCAAATTCCTGGGGGTGCACATCACAGACAACCTCACCTGGACTGTAAACACCGCCTCACTGGCGCATGTACTTCATGCGGAGGATGAGGAGAGCCCACCTTATTTAATGCTCTGAACTTCCATATCAATGTTTTTTTTCACCATGTCTCCTCTCCCACACTGTTTACATTTGATCACTGCTGCACTTTATGAAATGAAAATGTTCTGAAAGCTGCACAAAACGAAATTCTGTTTTGTATACACTCTGTGAATGCAAAATGACAACAAAAGTTGTCTAAGTCAAGAGGTGTCATCAGTTACACTCTCTTACTGCTCTGAGGCCGCTCTGCTGTCTCCCTCGCTCTTCATTAGAAAAAGGGAGTCCCTAGTTACAATAGAGCACTCCGTAACTCTAAAGGAATTTGTGGGGAGTAAGTTGCAGCGTGACACAGTGATACACGTACATTTCTTCATGCAGGCAGTGACCTTGAGTTATACACATGAAGAAAATTCACTTCTTTCTACCTGTAAAGGAATACTTTCACAAGAGTGTACTAAAGATATTACACAAGGTTAATACAGGATAAGATGAAATAAAATAGAATAGCTCCAACATTTCCCCCCTGTTTATCATGTCTATTACCATCCTCTAATTTTCACCTCAAAAAGCCACTTAACATGATTTTCAGCTGGAGGCTCATCATGATGTAAAATACATTTACACTCAGAGAGATAAAGGCCTGTCATGTCTATGCTGTTTCTCAGCCAGCTGGTTATGGTGTGACTGTTCTTAGGGACTGACAGCTCGGTGCTCTTCAGGGCAGCAAGGTTGTATGATGAGTTTTTTCTCAAGCAGCTGTTTCTCCAGTGCTGCTGCCTGCGCACTCTTCCTTTTTAACGGTTTGTGCATATTGATTGGTTGACTCGGTCCAGCAGCTCTCTGTGGAGGTTCTGGTTGTACAAGGCTCTTATGGCCATCAGGGTGGAGATCTCCCCCTGTGCTCGGCTAAGGCGCTCCTTCCTCCCAGTCCTTCCGACTGCTTTGCCTGCATAACCCACAGCAGCTGCTGGTAGCCTTCACCTGGCTGCAGTTTCAGCAGATGTGCAGCCCCTGAATAATCCAAGGGGGGATGCATGCAATGATTGGAGCAGAGCAGCCCTGCAGGAGCCTCCTGTAGGTGCAGCAGAGCTAGCACTGCCTCCAGGTTGTCCAGCCCAGCCATGCTCTACTGAGCTTCCCTCTGTTTCTGGACCACCTGCTGCTTCTGGTCGCGGGTGAAAACCCTTGGAGGTGAGCAGCAGCAGCCTTGGTCTGCTTCACCTCATACTGCAACCGACCAACAGTCTGGTTCTGCTCAGCTTTCTCCGCTAACAGCATAGCAATAGCAATCCTGTACTGGAAGGCCATAAAGGATGTTGCAGCCAGCTCATCATGAACCACTTCAAAACCACTTTGTGTCCAATTGCATAACCTTTGAGCGTTACAATGGATGTAGTTGATCCTGTCTACATTCGTATTAGTAGTACACCACCATTAGATGTCCCCACACCTCAATTAGAGACTGTGATAAATATGTTGGGGGTGTGAGAGACCTAGAGGTCAAATTAACAGTTAACAAACAATCCATTTTTTGTTCTGTGTTGGAGGCTCATACCAAATAAGAAGAATTATTGACATGAGTGTGATAAAAAAAACACCAGATGGAACACTTTAACTAGTTCATTTAACTAGTTCATGACTGAAATTTCAACTCATCTACTTGGTTTGGCTTGCCTCTTTTTCTTCACTGACATTTGGGATCTACCCAGACTCTAAACGTCTGAGTCCATCCTTTTCTCAGACTTTTGATCACCTCACCTTGTGGAGCTTTCAGACAAAATTACTCTTTCAAAATGTGATAGATATGAATCCAAGTAGATCTCCCAGTTTCTTCAAAACATTTGTTTATTATGTTTTTTTTTTGCCAGTCATTCTTTCTACTAGTCCAGTACTTTGATGGTGGTTAGCACAATGATTCTTTAAATCTATGTGAAACAGTACCCCAATATTTTTCACTATGTGGTTAACATATCAGCATCAACATATAACATTATCTCTCTCCATATATATTCCTCTCAGGAATGCCATCTAGAAATAATGTCCTTTGCCACCATCAAAACATCGGGATGCTTAGCTGGCATTTTGGATCCATTTTTATCCATATGAATTACTTGAAAAAGTTATTTTGGTTCAGGAAAGTTACTCCTTTTTTTTAATAAGTGCAACATTTTTAAATAAGAATTAAATCCATGGGTTACATAATATGTGCATCTGTGATACCATCCCTCCTGTTGAGACATGTAATAAACGAAGGCTCAATAAAGCTGCCCATTTGTATAGGTTTTAAGGGAGGATATATTTATTTTCTGGTCATACATAGATGTCATTTTTTTAATTTAGCTCCTTGTTTTATCCACCAATATTTTTCTGCTTATGAGATATTATTGTTTCTTATCTTTTAATAGTGTTAGATCTAGATGAGCAAATTCAATTCTGCAGCTTATCCCTAAGGTAGCAGTGGGCTGCAACTATACGGCGCCTGGGGAGCAAGCAAGTTAAGGGTCTTGCCCCTGGACGATTTAGACCAGCTTATGCCCGACGTACAAATAATCTGGCAAAAACGCTGTCATACGCTGGATCAGTTATGGATACATTTTGTATAAGTAATGAGTACACTGAAGTACGCTGAAGCACGCCGAGACAGGCTGGCACATATGGTGAGCTTTGGAGGAGGATCGGACAAGGCTGAGACACGAATACATACACTTCCTAGCAGACATGACGCTGATTTTGCTGCAACTGCAAACCTTTGTTCTTTCTTTTCTCTATTTATTTATTCTTTTTTTTGTTTTTTTTTGGCGGGCGGTAAACAGCAGCTAGGCTAATACATCGGTGCCCCCCTCAGGACCCTGGCTTGTGACATTTCATGGGCATTACGCTGTCGTGTGTTATGCATAAGTTTGGCTGTCGTTGGACATACACTCTGGGCTCATTGTAAATACTCTATGCATACGGCCAAAATTGACAAAATGCAAAGAAAGTTCAGCGTTTTTGAAGATTCCGGGACGTCAGGCATACACTGTAAAAATCGGCAAGGTGTCCAAGGGCCTCAGGGACCCAGAGTGCAGGCTGTGGGGATCAAAGCAGGTACTTGCAACCTTGTCAGAGCACAAGCACACTGCTCTAACCACAAAGCCACCAATCCCTCATGGCTGCTGCTTTTGCTGTTTTATCTGCAAATGCATTTCCTAAAGAGATTGTATCTGTCCCTAAATTGTGTGCTGCACATTTGCATAAATTGCTGTGGTTCTTGGTAGTTGCACAACACCTAACGAACCTGTCAGTAATCTTGTATGTGCTACTGGTTTTCCTGTGGAAGTAACCATAACTCTATTTTTCCAGTAAAATGCAAATGTGTGAACTATGGAAAATGCATACTGACTATCTGGATAAATGGTTGCATATTTCCCTTTTATTATCTTACATGTTTCAGTTAAAGTTCATCTGCTTGTGCAGCTGTGCCGGACAATAAGCTTTGTTTAAGGCCTCCTCTGTTTCAGGAGTTCATTTTAATGATGATGTCATTTTTAAATCTTTTTCATACATTAACCTATATAACGGAAAAATGATTTCTACATAATGTGGTACCCAATTTCTACAGTAATTTTTCAGGCCTAAAAATGATATCATCTGTTTTTAGTTGATGGTTTCGGAGCTTTGAGGATAGCTATTTTTCTATCTAGTATTGCTCTAATTTGTACCCGTAATGCCCCTTTTACCAGTCCAACATCTGTCCACTGTAAATGTTTTCCTTTACTCAGTGAAATGTGTGGTGGTTTCCAGGTTTTATCTAATTCACACAGCCCTTCAGATAATGTTACTACAGCAGCTGGTGTACTCTCTCTATCAGAGTAAACATAAGTTACTGTAACTTTGTAATGTGTAAGGTTACCCAGCTTTGTTTCACAGTCTTTATCTGGGCCGGGTGTATTTTTAGACCATAGAATAATGTGTAAGTCTTGTCCGAAATTTTATCCTGTTCTTGATAGATTGCTTTCCTCCCCTCATCCAGTAGTTAATCTGCTGTCTTGTGAGGAGTTTTATAGTGAATGTCCAAAGGAAAATAATATTTTGGAGGACCTCTCCCTCGAGAACAGAAAAGCAATTATTCTTACCTTTTATTAACAATCTTTGCCTCATTTGTAGGAATAAGAGTCAGCCCCAGAGACAGTAAACCATCTCTTCCCAGGAGGTTAACTGGACAGTGTGGAAACATAAGAATGGATAGCTAGCATGAAGACCCTTCAAGGTCTCTTATCCAGACAGGTTCTGACTCCAGAATGAAAGCCAGTTTTCAGCTTGTGAACCACACAGCCACTTGAGATCCAGCAGTTTTCATACAGGAGACAATTTGTCTACACTTGGTGTGACACACTCCTGTATCACACAGAAAAGTAATGAATTTTCCATCGACTAATAAAGTAATTTCTGGTTTAGTCACTTCCATGGCCAACAGGTCCTGGACTTTCAAAATGAATCTAAAGTGCATCAGGTGGCTCTGCTGGGTCTGGCTGGAAAGGTTCTGGCTGCAAGGGCCCAGAAACTAGTCATGCTGATGTAGCATTTCATGACAATTTCTGGCCAAATGCCCTTCCTGCATCTCCTACTTCTCTATGACCTCATCTAAATCCTATCCCTCAGTAAAAAGCCTTTCCTCTGCCTTCCTGATAATACACGTCCTCTACTCGCTTTCTTCCTCACCATGGTAATAAGCAGCAGCAGCCAGTGAAGCTTTTTTTACCCTCTTTTTTTCTCTAAAAATGCGCTCAGCATGAACAGCTTGGTAGATAGCATGATCAATTGAAAACCTATTAAACAGATTTTATGGATTTTTTTTTTACCAGAGGTGTGCCTCATACCAACAATTCGTTTAAATTTGGTGGCACCTGCCTCCCATCTCAAACTTTTAGCAGTAGCAGTAGCAACTCTGATGTAAAATATTCTTGATTTGTTTCCCAGCTAGCGGAGTTGTCTCGATTAATGAAACTCTTACCAAATCCAGTTGGAAGGAAAGTGCAGACATCTTTCCCATCCACAAAGGCAAAAAATTGCATCCATTTGCTTGTTATTCCTAAAGAAATAGAGGTTATTCCAACTAAAATCATCAACCATTGTTTTGCTTCAGCCTTCCACCTCTGGTTGACAGATTGATGTCAAACACGTCACTGCATTACATCAGTCTGAAACACTTCTGTATCGAGGATAATGCATCTGTTGGGTTTTGGCAAGAAGTATTCTCGAAGTTTGAGAATCCCGACAATTCATCTTGCTTGGAAGGTACGTTTCCCATGGCTCAAAGCAGAAAAATATTGTAGAACCATTTTCATTCTGTTATGAGAAAAAGAGACAACATTTAGCCTACTTTGAAAAGTGAAATTTTTATCAAACTTTTATTTCTACTTAATTGTATTAATGAGTTTCTATATAAATGAAAACTTTACATACCTTTTGCTACAACAAGTGCTTAGTAGCAGAGCTGAGCAATCCAAGAATCCAGACTTCCACATTGTGTGGAAGTATCATCTTTTTTGTCAGTCATAAGGCATTTCTTCTAGTTAATATGTTGATAAACTAAAGGACACCTACAATCCTTACACAGCATATTAAAAGATAATTATCAGTATTTCAGATTTCTTAAGATTGATGTGGGAAAAAAAACTATTTGAAAGTTACCTTACGTTTACCTTGATATAATCTTTAGTAGATCAAACCAGCCTTATTCCATTAACTGTGCAATCTAGAGTTTGTAGTTTAAATTATGTTATTCCCCTTATATCCGAAATCTAAACAAAACAAAAGAAAGATTTAAAATCAGTTTATGTTAGGTTCTGTGTAGATATTTAATTTCATGGCTTCTCTGTGCCCAGAAGCATTTTATTTGAAAGTATCTCAGGGAATGATCAGCCGGTAAACAGTTCAACAACTTCTGCAGGCTTTTAATGAAGATCTTGGCCATGGCCTTGGCAACCGCAAACATGTATAGGAAAAGCACCCTGAAAAGACATACTAGCAAAAATGATTTGTGTAGTGGAGGCAGAATAATGTTCAAAACATTTTCCTTTAGTTAAGCAAGGCCAATGTATAAACTTGAAACAGTAGAAAAGAAGATGGCATAATTGGAAAGCAGTTCTTATTACAAAAGAATCAAGGATGCCTTCAATAAAAATGAAGCCCAACATACTCTAAACTAAAGTCTGTAACTGTAGACAACCTAGAATTCTCTTTTCAGACAAACAATAATGAAGACAAAAATGTTGAGAAGTGATCTACGCAGTATGATGGAGGTCATTAATCATAAGATAGTATGTATGAATGTGATTTGATTGTGGCTAAGCTAAGTTTCATAAGATCACAAGCATTTTACATGCACTTTATTTTGCGTGTTAGCATAAATGCAACAACTTTTGAGTGACTAGGGTTGTTTTAATATGCCAGAAGTCTGTCTGATCAAGGCCTTTCTCTGACTAACCATTGTTTTAGCCAACTGCCCTGAATCTGGATTTTCATGAAACTGAACAAAGATACCAAGATAGTGCTGCAAGTAAGACTTCAATGTTTAAACAGAACTATCACTACAGGATTGACATCTTCAGTCACCGTCAAACCTGATAAGCTGGTCCGAGAAGCTGAGGCTAAAAATTTGAAGAGCAAAGTTTTACCATCATTACCATCATTGGTAAAACGGGGTCCCATTTTACCAACGACCAAACATGCAACGCTTTTCCATTTGGAGAGATTGTTTTAATGTATAGCAGAAATGATCATAGATAACAAAGTAAAGATGTTTTTTTTATTGACTTCTGTACTGCTATTTACTCTGACTGAAGTTATTCATAGCGTACCACCCACCATCTGTGTAAACCAATGGCCTTTCTGTAAATAAACCTGCAGCACATTAATGAAAACATGTTCATAAGGTAGTGGTTTATAAACCCCTATGATTTGTTTTTTCAAAGCAGGTGGTGTCTAAAGATGGCTGAAGTCTGTTCTACAATACCAGAGCTTAAGAACCGCTGTCCTGCAACGTAGAGATGTATCTCTGAAATGGAGTCAGCGACCACCATGTTACTGTAGACATTCTGTTGATGTATACAATAGGCCCAGGCATACTGTGCCATTCCCATTTTGGATTTCATCACTATTTCCAAACTTTGCTCTCCTTTTGTCAAACATTTCATCCCATCAATGATCTACATATTTTCCTCTATTTCTAAAACCCACTTCTCTTGTAAATCTTTTCACCTATGTTATTGAAGCTCTTAATTTTTAAAAATGATTATTTCAGCCGACCAATATCTCCTTCTGCATTTGCTTCCCCATCTTGTTTGGTCTTTCTTGGCCTACCTCCTTTCCCTCCCACACTATCTGCTCCCCCTCCTCCCAGCAGCCTGATAATGTTACTGTTGTCATAATTTACCTCCTTATGCAAACATGACCCTGTCCTCAATATACTGTAGGGCAAAAATAAATTCATACTGTATTTCTTGAGCAATCATCAGAATATGAGATAGGAGCAATATAAGTTGTTGCTCCATGACTTCCTTATATTTCTGTCTTCATGATTCACATCACCCAGCACGCATTAATGCATACATGTCTGTGTTTCTGCAGTCTATACATACATAACAGGTGCACTATGTCATGATGTGACATGTCTTTTAGAGATAAATAGATCACCTCGGACAGACAGAGTTACTGCAAGATAACCCGAATGAAAGAGTCTGTAATCAAAGCGAAGGTTGCAAACTAAATGTAAAGAATCTCAGACTGAGCAAGCACTGCACTGCATGCATTTACTACCACTTGTAGTCTCATGGATTTGACCTTGGAGAGCCTCTCCCTGCTTTCACCATGTCAACCCATCCCCAGTCTCTTGGTCCCAGTCAACCTTTGCTAATTAGCTTGCATCCCAGCGGCATATGTTTACGACATTATATATACACAACAAGGACATCCCAACTGCAGCGTCCCACATCTGCATGGCTTCTCTCACTTTTTATTGTTTATTGTTTTGTAACAAATCTAGTAATTGCCACCCAATTTGACTAATGTGTTGTTGAAAATTGGACTTGGCCACATCATTTTATCTGAACTGCTTTGAATGGGTATAATAATATATGCAACAAATCTGATAATATGTATTAAAAAATGGGTCATGCATAATGATGCAGAGATGTCTCTCAGACAAAGAGCGGATTTTTCAAGTTCAATTTTTTTCAACTACATTTAAATTCAATGAGAAAAAAATGTGATTCAAAGTAAATATGAATAGGCCTAAATCTTAACAACACCTCGCATTATCCAATGGTCTATTTATATTCGTATCACTTTGTTCGGTACTTCAACCTCTCAATCTCTCTACCTATATTTTTTTTATCCTTATATATTTAGCTTTTTTATTGCAATTGACCTCTTTTCTTCTATTATTGCCAAATTGTTATTTTATTTACATATTTGGTTTTGCTGAAGCAAACATTCTACCAAGTGACAATATTCCAGAAGTCCTGGGGTCTTATTTATAAAGCTTGTGCTAATATGTTTAGATGAGAACCAAATGCAGAGACTAAACAGCAAGTTGACTTGGTTATAATTTAATAAGGTAATCAATCATCTTATAGAAACTGCCATGCATGCTTGGCCGATGTAAAAACAACATAAATGTAAACAGACAATGTAAATCAGTAGGAGGAACATGTGCTAGGGCAGGCATCCCCAACCTCGGTCCTCGAGGCCCGCTGTCCTGCAGGTTTTAGAGGTTTCCTTGCTCCGGCACAGCTGATTTTAATTGAAAGCTGATTAACAGGCTTTTGGTCTACTGCAATCATTATAATCAGTTGTGCCAAAGCAGAGAAACCTCTAAAACCTGCAGGACAGTGGGTCTCAAGGACTGAGGTTGGGGATGCCTGTGCTAGGGTACTTGGACAAACAGCTGGAACCAGCAATGAGTGGAAGAATGAGAGGGGCCTAAATACTGGGAAGGAAATGCTGAAACAATGACTGGAATAATGAGCCAATTGGGAGCAGGTGGGCAGAGGGCAATCATTTGGGTTCTATTTCATCCCTGCTGACCACCAAGCACTGAATGATCATTCTTGCACATGCGCAGGTTGAGTGCTAATGACAACAAAGTCACCTGTGACCTGCCGGGGACCCACGTGAATCTATATAGTCGGATGGCACCCGCCGTTCAATCCCTTTTGTTCTTCTTGCACGCAGGTATGGTCGTGTGAAACTGGTTGCTTCTGTGTATACCACTGTATAATAGCTGCTTGTTGCTACCAGGTTTGGTCGGTGCTGCGGGTAAGTCTCGCCCTCCAGGGGCTGCACAAGCTGGTTTTTATTTCACCCGTACCAGATCTGCGGTCGCCGTGCGACAACTGGTAAGTTTTGTTATTTTCTGAAGGCAGTAGTTTACTGCTTGTATTGATTTACCGCTGTAATTTTTGTGGCTCTTTTGACTCACAAGTTGCGTTTCTACTCGTGTTGAGTTCTTTACGTTTGTTTATCTGACTCGCCAGTGGCGTTTCTGCTCACGTTGAGTTCTATAAGTTTGTTTATCTGACTCACCAGTGGCGTTTTTTTGCTTGCGCTGACTCTATCTTTCTTTGGCTGTTAGTTATCTGACTCACCAGTGGCGTCTCCGCTCTTGCTGAGTTAATCTTTGGTTAGTAATGGGACTCAGGCTAATCACGCCTTCAGCAGTATGATGCTGGATTATTTGTGTTGCTCGGCTTGTCTGGGTCTGCTTCAGCCCAACGCCGGCATGATTTGTGCCCTGAATTCTATTTCAATGATTGCTTGCCCGTCACCCCGGTGGGTGAACAGTGTATTGAGCATGCTCCCAGAATTAAGGTGCAGCATGGCCCTGCCTCTTGTATCTTCGTCTTTTGTGCTGCTTACAGCTGTATCCGCTGTAGCGCCCCTGGGGCGGATGTCATTGCGGCCCCACCAGATGTGGTTGAACAGCTTGAATCTAGACCCGCATGGAACACTCATTGTCTCAGAAAACTTCAGGTGGGGCCTCAGTGTCTTCAGTCTCTGTCCCAATGGAGGGTGAGGTTATTTATGATGACAGGGGTCCCGCTCGACTCGCTCCATGTCGTTGGGAAGTTGTGTTTACGGATGCATCTTCCACGGGCTGGGGTACAACATGGCAGGGTCAAATGGCACAGGGGACATGGTCCCAGCTCCATACTTGGCCTGCCTCAGAGCTGGCTAGATCCTAGGGCCAGAGAATGTGTCAGTAGATTTCTATCCCGTCAAAAGCTGCGTCCAGGAGAGTGGAAGCTACACCAAGAGGTAGGTGAGAGCATCTGGAAGGTCTTCTGTAGGGCAGACATGGGCCTCTTTGCCTCAAGGGAAGCATTTTACTTTTCCCTTTTGTTCTCTTCGGATGACAGCAGCCCTCTGGGCCACGAGGAGCTGGCACCTGACTGGCCCCGGACCGTCCTTGATGCCTTTTCACCATTCAGCTTACTTTTTCAGCGTCTCTTAAGGGTACGTCAGGAAGGGCACAGGGTTCTGTTCATAGCCCCCTTCTGGCCAGCGAGCTCAAATCCAGCTCTCCAATGTGTCTCCCCTTCAGGAGGGATCTTCTCCCCCAGATGGGGGGTCAGATTTTTCACACCAAACCGAACCGGCTCCTGCTCAGGATTTGCCCCCTGCCAGGCGTCCACTTTCTCAAGACACACTGGCTCGTTAGGGCATACAGGACGCCGTCCACCCAAGCTGTTTATACAAACAAGTGGGCAGTCTTTGTGACTTGGTCTCCTTATAAAGGACAGGACCTGGTGCAGTGCTCAGTCTCTGACATACTGACCTTCTTGCAGGCATTACTGGATCAGGGACAGTTTCCATCTACCTTAAAAGTGTATGTGGCTGCCATTTCCTGCTGGCATGTCCAGATGAATGGTTGTTCGGTAGGTCAAGATAAGGACATTGTACTGTTTTTGAGGGGTGCTCTGCGTTTTCATCCACCCAACCACTATGTGGCACTGGCGTGGGACCTTTCTCTGGTGCTTGAGGCACTTCAATCCCTCCCATTTGAGCCCCTGGACTCAGCAGACCTCAAATGTGTCTCCCTGAAGACTTTTGGCTATGGTTTCTGCAAAGCGGGTGGGTGAATTGAAGGCTCTCTCCATCGCCGAGCCCTGCTGCTGGTGGAATCCTGATGGCTAGTTGTTACACTGTGGCCTGATATGGCATTTATCCCTAAGGTGTCACTGGCAGCAGGCAGTACCCTGCCACTCCATCTTGCTCGGATGGACACTGGAGACCCCTCTGAACCACTGTGCCCTGTTTGTGCCCTTGAGGCATATATCAATGCCACGGCATCCTTCCCAAAGACAAATAGCCTTTTTTTTGCTACGCTGGCTTAAAGGGGCATGTCGACATCGTTTGCTGCCATGACTGGGGTGCTAAGGAGCAGCATACCTCTACATCACATTAGGTGGGTGGTGTAGTGGTTGTCCCTTTAATGCTCCTGATTCCTCGTGACCTTGTTCACAGTAATCCAGTGGTGGAAACACCTCGTCTGGTGGGTAATAGTGATGAAATACAACAAAAGATAATATTGTAACTATAGTTCTATGAATCCAGGATGACTACCAGAGTGCTTGGTCCCTTGGAATCTCTGCTTCTTGCGAGAAGATTGAGGGATTGAATGCTGGGTGCCATGTGACTATATATAGTCACGTGGGTCCCCAGCAGGTCACAGGTTACTATGTTGTCATTAGTACTGGCGGTCATCCAGAATTCATAGAACCATAGTTACAACAGTAAATGTAATTTATTCCCCTTCACAGGTTTATGATTTTGATGATGGTGTTGCTAGTTCTCGGCGTAGTGCCTTAGACTACCTGGCCCCTTTGAAAAAGAAACTCTAAAAATAGAAAGCTGGCTCCCTGGCAAAATGCAGAGCTGCACACTCAACAGTTTGATGTCAACTGGGATAATGCTTTTGCAGAACCTGCTGGACCCACAGCGGATGCTGTGAAGCCTCTTCCCAGAGGGCAACAGGGAGAACAGTCCATGGTGGGGGTGTGAGGGGTCATTGATGATGTTACGGGCTCGGGACACGCAGCGCTGGGATGAAATGTCTTTAATGGAAGGAGGAGGAGCCGATGGTCCTCTTTGCTTTCCTATTAAGCTGCATTTAATATTTATAACTATGGTTAAAGCCCTAAATTTTTGGCTTGCTGAAGCAACATGCAGTTCCCTATATCAAACCTACAAGGCTATGATCATGTGCCATCACAGTAGCATGATGCAGCTTCAGACATGTTGTTTGACAGTTCTCCTGTTCTTTGAATACTGAAATATCAGTAAAAATAGCTACTAAAATCAACAACAAGCTCTCTCCATTTAGGTTTGTGCAGTTCTTCATCAAATCAGATCTGCACCAATAACACCTGCTCACCATCAGAGGTTGGGTGTTGTGCTCTTTGGAGTGTTATTAAGTACTTAATTAATGCACAGTGTTTTTTCTTTTTCTGAGTTGTTTTTTTTCTTTTTCTTCTGCTGTTCAGTCTATTCCCAAATGTCTTAATTTTCTTTTCTTTTTAATATTTCTATGTATGTGCATGCTTTCATTGCCTATTTTCTCTGCCACTGACACAGCTGAACTTCCCCACTGTTGGATCGGTATTTATATTGTTTTCTATTTTATTTTATTCTATCAATTGCCTGAGGACATTTCTCTGAAGTCAGTGTTTCAGAGTCAGTGATTCCATAACATTTAGGAAAATCTGAAGATCTGTTCTCATGCCAACCCATGTTTTTTAAAGCCTGGTCACTTTTCCTTTCTGTTCTGCAAGGAAAAAAGCAGCGAAGAAAAAAGCAGCAAAGAAACACAATGAATAGACTTGAACAGTGTGCATTGTTAGTGTAAAGGAGATCTGCTAGTTCAGTATTTGTGTGACTGACTTCAGAGTGTTAATGCATGATTGTTTGGCTTGCGTAAGTCTATAATTGCCCTGTGCTTTGCTGGTAAATTGTCCAGGTTGACCCCTACCTCTTGCTCGATGACTACTAAATATTTGGACAGGCTCTAGTTCAGCTCTAAATCCTGCAATGGGGAATTCGGAAAGTGCAATGAAACTTCTTTTGTGTAAGAAGACTGCTGCTCATTTACTGCATATGCTTATCCCTTGTCATTGTGGATCCCAACAGTGGTTCATGGAAGCCATGTTCAAAAAATCTGGTGAGTTTTAAGAAAAGAAATCATAGGGGTTGTTTGTTAGCATGATAACTGCGACCCTCTTTTTTCCCCCCAGAGTTTACGAACTTGACTTAAATATTAGTTGCCACATGTACATACATATATAGTATATAATATACATATACAGTGTCTCTTATTAGACCTATAAGGCATCTCTTTGAACAGAGGGAAAAGGAATCACAACGGTGAATTTTATGCTGCGATTATAATCTGGGATAGCTGTTTAAGATTGTTATACAGTCAATTTAGTTTATCTTAATTTTTGTCAATAAGTAATACATTTGTTTATGGATCATTTATCATTAAAAAATGCAGCTAAGGAGCGGGTCTGATGCTCCTAAGCTGCATTTTTTTTTGGGATAATTTATAAATGCAGGTAAAATTTTTGCTTACTTTGGCATTCTACTCTACAAACCAGTGAAAATAAAATAGCACAACAATATCTAAGAAAGTGGGAGTGGCAGAAAAATATAAATGAAAAGTAAATAAACTTACAAAATGAAAACAAGAAAACACGTAGTCTAACCTTGTGATTTTGCAGAGCGTAAATAAACATGTAAAAAAAAAAAAAAAGATTGTTCCACAATGGGGAACTTTGTGGAACAATATGAAAATATGAAATTTCTTTTTGTTCACATTAGTGTATACAAAATGACAAAATAGAGGGATTTCTTTTTCTTTTTTTAAAATTCACTCCACTCTGCATTTAACCCATCCCCTTTAGGGAGCAGAGTGCTGCCATTGTGCAGGGCCCCAGGAGCATTCTGGGGTTAAGGGTCTTGCTCAGGAACCCAGAGGGGCAGCTCTAACCACTAGGCCACAACTCGCCATAATAAACCACAGAAGTCGGAGTAGCGCCCTAGTGGTAAGGGCATAGAGCTTGAAATCCTGAGGTTCTGAGTTCGAGCCCCACTTCCACAGACTGCCAATCTGGCTCTCTAAGCAAGACCCTTAATCCCACACCTCTACCCATGCGCCCCACAATGGCAGCCCACTGCTCCCCAAGGGGATGGGTTAAATGCAGAGCGTTAATTTCATTGCTTTTTACTTGTTATAGTGTAATGAAAATAAAAAGCTGTAAAAAAAGAATAAACCATTTCATTAAATGCAGCAAGTGCACATATCTGGATACATCTAACCAGAGCTGTCTTTCATCAACATAGTTTTACAACCCATATGCATTACAAATTCAGATATTATTTTACCAAATACCATTGTTGGTTAAAAAGAGCACTTTTCATTTGTAAGGAGGCAGTTATTCGCTCCGTCATATACACGTGTGTTAATCTCTGTAGCCAACACTGAAATAAAATGAGGTGTTTATGCATCCATGTTATACATCCATCCATCCATTTTCTGACACGCTTAATCCCAAGTGGGGTCCTGAGGGGTGCTGGTGCCTATCTCCAGCTGTCTTAAGGGCAAGACGCGGGGTACACCCTGGACAGGTCGCCAGTCCATCGCAGGGCAACACAAAGACTAACAACCATTCACGCACACACTCACACCTAAGGAGAATTTAGAGAAGCCAATTACCCTAACAGTCATGCTTTTGGACTGTGGGAGGAAGCCGGAGAGAACCCACGCATGCTCAGGAAGAACATGCAAACACCATGCAGAAAGAACCCAGGCCGGGAATCGAACCCGGAACCTTCTTGCTGCAAGGCAGCAGTGCTCCATGTTATACATTAAAATTTTTAAATAAAAATAATATATAAAAAAAGAAGAAAATAATTTTTCCACTTCAAAATCTAAAGTGTTATTTAAAGTAGAGAACAACAATCGTTCAGTTTGGTATATAGACAATTTCCTAATTCACATATTTTATAAAACACCTGAACTAACCTTTTGTTATTTATTTATTTTTTTATGGGTTTATGAGAGAGGTGGACTTAATCCTGCCCTGCAAGGCTTTAAACCTGGGTTTAAATGGAGACAAAGCCATTCTCAAGCTCATTTGTTAGCCGGGATCAATATTTATTTTTGATTATGTTAATGGTGGGGAATCCTGCTTCACAGCAGCAAGTTGAGCCAAACATACTCAAAATGTGCAGGGTCATCTTTGAGCACACCATTTCACTTTTCTATCACCAGTTCACCACAGTTGTTCCAGCAGTCGAAACTTTCTATGCTTTCTTTTTCTCATCGTCAGTTTGCCTGCTGTGTCTAAAAGTGGCTCGCAGCAGTGACCCTGATTGACACAGCTCATTGGCTAACGTGTTTCACGTGTAGCCGCTCTGGAGGGCTTTACCATATTAACAGGAGAAGCGGTGCAAGTGAAGTTAGACAATATCATCGGACAACATGCAGTAATTTATAAATGTTTTAAATCAGGTTGGGTCCGGACCCGCCAGCAGGTGGGTCCGGATCCAGACCGCTAATCCGTGACCTCTGGCCAAAGGGGTATAAAATATCTGATTCTGAATTTCCAGTCAAATTCCTTCCATTATGTTCAAACCTTTTTTTTAATCTTTGGGTATATGACAATCACCAATTAACTGTGTAAAATTAACAGGGAAATATTTCTTATTATTTAGAAACAGTGTTTAAGGATAAACTGTATAGGTTTTCATTTCTGTGTTTGGTCCTTGATTTCTTACTAGGAGTTTGATCTAAACCTGCTCTGAGCCAGTCTGTTAACCATCTCAAGTGTGATGTTTATAGATTTCCCCAAAACATGGTAGGCATAAGCAGAGGATTTCTGATGGTTACAAATCATGCTAACTTCAGTTGCCAATTAAGAGGGTGGTACACACTTTATAATAATCCTCAGTTCAGCCCTCTTGCATCATAATTTATACATAAAATTTTACTTCTTATGAAACTTTGATTGCAGATCGACTTTATGAGATCTGACAGTGTGATCTCCAGTCACACAAATAAACAAAAAAGGTTCATAAATCATCTTAAAGGTGTAGTGGAGGATGTTCTTTTTCCAGGTGGATCATCCAAATAAGTGGTCCTCCTACTTGTCAATCATTCTGGTAATATGTTTACGTAAGACTGTCCTACGACCTCGTCCCCAGGTAAGTATCTTACCGGTGGTGGAGTCTGACATAGTGCTTGTATTGATTGTTTGAGCGAGGCAAACAGCAACTTTTAAACAGAGCGTGCTTGAGGAGAAATGGGCTGTTGCATGCTCTTGCACTTTTTTAATAGGCATTCCCTCTTGGAAGCGGGTACAGGGTTGTGCATGTGCTTTTTTTGTTTTAAATTGGAGAGGGTGGGTCTTTGCAAAAATTCACAGAAATCCTCCACTTTACCTTTAACTTAAAAATGAAAGCCCACATATTTAAACATTTTATTACCAAAATATATTCCTCTTCCTGGTGACCAGTGGGTGGATTCTTACCACAGATCAATAAGTCAATGTCACAAGGTGTGAGGAATTTACACAGGTTGTTATAAACATTCAAATAGGATGAAAAGGGCCCATGCATGATGGTGCACAAAGGATCCTGTGACTACACTGTAGACTGTGTAAGCAGGACAATTAGGATGAAACATATTTTCAGGGATTACTAGTATTTCCTGATACATGTGGTTGGCTGGATTATTAGTTGATGACCTGCAGGACCTAAACCATCCCTGTTCACCACAGGAATAACGAGGAGGGCAAGTTGCACAACTGTAATGTGGAAAAAGGGGAAGGATTTCTATGAAGTTCCAAGGAAACACAATTGATTATAATAAACAATCCACTGTGATTCAAAATGCATGAATTTAGGAAATATCTAAATATAAAATAATTTAGACAAAGTGTGACCATTTATTGCCATATTAATCCTATAGATATGTGCTGCATTCCTGTGTATCATTTTATTTAGATTTTTTTTGTATAAATCACACGTGTTACCACTCTTTGGTTACTTTCAGTTCTTACCAGGCTGAATGTTACCACATTGGTTAAAAATAATCTGCCTGAAGCCACTTTAAAAGACAAGATAATTGTTTGGTTTTATCCAAAAAGCCGCCAATAAGCCAAAGACTGCCTAGCTCCACTTGTTAATATGATCAGTTCCTATGTCACACTCTGAAGATATCATTAACACAGAGGTTTTCTTAACAGCAGTTTTGGCATAAAATTTTTTTTTTGCTTTATGGTGTTTTTCTGAATGTTGTGTTTGTCAGTTTTGCTTGTCACATTAGGACATATATGTATATGCTTAATCTGAAAATACAGTGCACCCACATTTTATGCAAGCAAGAGTGAAAAAAGTTCTGTGAGTGAGACTGGTTGAGGCTGGGTTGACTGGAGTCTTTTGGTAAAACTGATATGAAACAAAGCTGACCCAGGCTAATCTTAATCCCAGCTGCCTACTCTGCTCTGTTCTTAAGACGATAATAACTTTATCATAAAACTCAGAGTCTGCGTCAGAGTAAAAACCTATCAATTTAGGTCAAATTATGTCATGCACAAGTAACAGGCTATTGTCTTTCTTTTCTGAAGTTTCAAAACCCTTCATCCATTTGCAGGTTCCACCTTAAAATACTCTTTATTAAGGTGAACTTATCTTAATTACTATTCTTCTGAAGAAAAGCCTCTCTACAACCTGATGCTATCACTACAAAATATTACAGGGGACATTGTCAACAAAGCCCCTTTGTATGGGCGCGAAAGTTACAGTTTATGGGCACGAAAGTTAAACTGTCATCTAATCAGAACATCAAAAATTCTAACATTTGCAAAGTCACCTATATGCCAAATTATAAAGGGTTATTCTTCCTAAAGAAAAATCTATATTCCCTTTGTTCATAGACCACAGATTTTTTGGATGTTGCCAACATTTTTCCAGTAAACTCATTCTTCCACCCAAGCTGTGGATCTCTGCAACTCCTCCAGTCTTACACAGGCCTCTGGGCTGCTTCTGTGATTAATGCTCTCTTTGTCTGGTCACAGGTTTGTAGTTGTGCCTCATTCTTTCTACTTTAGGATTATGGACTGAACAGTGCTCTGTGTAAAGCTGGATATATATATATATATATTTTTATCTTTAAAAGTTTTCTTCCTTCTCACTTTTTCCACAACTTGCTCATTGGGTGTTGTAATTTTGTTGTTCCTTTGGGACCTTCAAGGAACTGCTGATTTAATACATTCAAAGAATGTATCCAATTACTGTTATTTGTTTAAAATGATGCCATCTTTTTTATTCAGCTTCATTGCCATACTTTGTGTAGATCCATAAAAAAAGACAAATAAATTAAAGTTTGTTAAAGAGGTGCAAGCATGGGAAATGCTGGGTCTAGAGGTTCTCATGTCTGTTTATTTTTTATTGAAATACTATTTGGACATTAACTCTCACCAATCATCTTCAGATTTTGTGCTGATAAGGGAAATGAAATCAGTTGTCTAGAATTATTCTGCTACAACTGTCAGGTTGAGTGGAGTTTTTGAGGTCCAAAATGCAGAGTTGAGGAGGCAGAGATGAGTTTTGCTGATTTTATTGAAAGCCAAAGGCAACAGAAGCAAAAATCCAAATATGGATAACAAAATCCAATAAAGGTCAGGCTGAAAACAAGTGCGGAGCAAGAGACGAGAAAGCAACAAAACAACAAGAAACCAGAAGTAAGTGTTCTTCTTCTTCTTTTCTATTATGGCAGATCGCATACCGCTACCTACTGTGCATGAGTGTGTAGCAAGATTACTTTACAACAAATTATAATTTTTTTATTATTGTATTCTGTAGATAAATAAATAATGCTTTCCTTAATCTGTGAATATCCTTTATATTTCCTTCATTTTCCAATATTCCTTTAAGACTCCGTTCTTTGCCTGTCCTTCCAACCATCCTTCTCAATTTCTCCCTTTCATGTTCATAAGTTTTGCACTTCATCAGTACGTGTTCTACATCTTCATTTTCACTTCATTTCACTTCAATTTATCATTATTTTTCCTCCCTATTAAATATAAATTGTCATTTAAATAGGTATGACCCACTTTTAATCTAATCATTATTACTTCTTCCCTTCTGTTTCTCTCATTAATTATTCTATTTAATACTGATTTTGTACCTTATATGATCCTCTTCCTTTCTTATCTTCATTCCACCTCTTTACTCTTAGTAAGTGATTTACCTTCCCCTTTCCCAAAAGGAATTGTAATTGTTGTTTCACCCTGTAAAGCCCTTTTTGCTAATATATCTGCTCTTTCATTGTCTTTTACACCTTCATGTGCTGGAACCCAACATAACCAAATATCATGGCCACCCCTATATAATCTAAATAGACTGCTGGATTTCTAATACTAAATCTTTTCTATCATTTCCTTTTCCCTTAATACTTTCTAAAACCGCTTTGGGTCTGTACAGACCACCACCACCACCCTTTCTAATCTAACCCAGCACTAAGTAAAGGTTCTTCTGCTGCTCTTTAAAGCCCAGCAATCTGATGAGACTGACGAGCTACACCTGTGAAGACTATCGGGTTCTCTACAAAGATCCTCTCCGACAGAGATGCACAACTCGAACTCAAACACACACACGGGAACCCTGACAAGAACATATTTACAACATTTGTGTCATCATCCCTCAGTGCATTAAGAATCTAAGAATTTACCTAAAATATGTTTATAAAAATCGATTTGATTTACAGTTTTGAGTGCTAAAAAAAACTACCTCTAATTAATAGTTCATTTGTACTGAAATCTAAACCCTTATGCGAAAAAACTGTTAAAAATACCTTAAATTATCAATGTTCCTTAATGCTTTAGTGCATCAGAATGTATTGTGTATTTATTAAGAATAATCTTTTTTAAACCTTGCCTATAATGTTCTTTTAAGTGTGTATATTTTAACACCTAAATCACTAATCTTACAACATAAGCAGTCCATGACGTAATCTGTGTCAGCTGCCAAACTTTGTTTGTTTCCTATCAAGGCTCAAAAGGGGTTTTCCATGGAAGTGGACTTGGTCTGGATTGCATCTAGCAGAACAATGATAATGAAACTGGCCATTATTTAGTGAAATAACTACTGTTACATTTCTTTAAATGTTGAATTCAAATAAATAAAAGTTACTGGTTAATGTTAACCTGCATCTTTAAAAGAAATGAGAAAGAAACAGTTATGCTCAGATCTTTTCTAAAGGCAGCTGGTTGCCAAGAGGTCTGCTGCATCTCAAGACTCCCGTGCCTGAGATCACCCTGAAGCAGCAGTTTTCAGGACACCATGCCCCAGATAGATGTCTCTGTGACTCACCGTTCCATGTCTCCCCTTGCACTGGACCTACCTTATTATCCACCTTTAGAACAAAACAGTCATTTATTACAAGATGACAAGAAAGGTTTCCCCTGTGCAGGTGTTCTTCTTATTTGCACAATACATTTAGAATACATGCCATTATAAATTTATTTATTTATTTTTTTTACAAATCTTGATGTTAAAACTTGCTGCTTTTTTATCGACTGATTTATCTATTTTAATTAATCTTTTTGTGTAAAGTCCTTTGTGACTGTTTTCTGTGATTATTAAAAAGGATTTTTCTTTTCTTTCTTTTTTAATTTTTTACTTTAAATAGAAGAAAGAGCTGGCGGTTTCTCTGTACAAATATAACAAGAAGTCAACGGATCACATAGCCCCTTAAAGTGCAATCTAAAAGAAGCTTTTGAAAGTATTTGGATAAAAAACTCTTCATTTTATGAACAGAATAATAATGAGGATGAGAATAATTTTAGCAGTGAAGAAATCAAATGTAAAATGGACTCCTGAATTCTGGGGGGCAATATCTTATTCGTTTATTTAACAAAAGCTGTGTCCTTGGCTTATTTTAGCTGCTGTCCTTCCTCAGTTTTGTTTTGGTTGATAAAAGAGAGGGGATGGTGATAATGATGGGAGTTTTGCTGTATATCACAACTATCAGTAGCATGCACAAGAAAGATTGAGACATGTAAATGACTTCATTTATTCATATGCTGAGTTGTATATCAAGAGTTGATTTAAACATTTTTTAAAGAGATATTTGCTCTTTTCTTTTCTTTTGGCTTTTTGCAACACCTAAATCAGTTACGAATGATTATTTCATTTATCAAAAAAGAAAAAAATATATTTTTTAATTAAAAACCACAAAGATGAGCTCTTCCAGCAGTGGCAATCTAACAAAGTTAAGACAAGGGTAGATCAGAAACTCATCAAGGGGGCACCATGGTACACAGAGCAACATCTAAAGCACTGTATGGCTCATTTACCCCATCTCAGTTCAGAGTTCATGATTTAACAATAAAAAAAATAGCTTAGCAAAACAGCCTCTATCTGGAAGGGCCAAGTCCAAAACCCCTGCTTGCCAAAGAGAACGCACATGCTCTTCTCACATTTTCCAAAACATCCTGATAACTTTGGGCAAATTAGGATGATGACTTTTAAGGCAGCATGTGTCATAAAACTAAAACGTCTCAGCACGACGCATAGTATTGGTACCCAAACACAGGTGGCAGACCATTTGCTAGGATTTACAGAACTGAAATCACATTTTCATGGTTAAAAAGGAAAAAACGAAATTTTAAATGTGATCAAGGTCTGGCTGAGACTTTTCCTGAAACCCTCAAATGAGGCAGAATTAAAACAGTTTATGAGGCAGAATTAAAACAGTTTTCCCCATAAGAAAAAAAATCTGCACGGTGAACCAAACACTTGATGGCAGTTGTTGGCAAAATGGTGGCACATCCAGTTATTAGGTTTTGAATTCAGTTTTTTATCTGATTATTTTTGTCTTATATTAGAACTTGTTTGATGACCTTAATCATTCAAATGTGATTAAAAAAGTGAAAACAAAGACAATCTGTTTGGGCGGTTCTTTTTCATTTCACTGTACATGTGTATAATTAAGGACGCATTCGGGACACGGTCCTATCACTATAACAGCCGCCTTACTTGTTCCTGACCTAAAAAGTTGCTTATCTGTTATTTTGTTTGTTCTAATCAGGGTGACCTTGTGTGCGTATACACCAGCCTTGAATTGGGTAACAAGAAGAGAGACAAACAGATGCAGAACTATCCTATCACAAGCCTGGGTTACATGTGTTGTTTACCCCGATTCAGTGAGAGGATCACAGCTGAGGTAAATAATGAGCTTCACTGTGTTTGTTCACACAGAGGAGCAGGGTGTCATTGAGCTGGGATTCAAATACGTGATTGGCTCACAGCAAACAGCCAATGATAAAAATTTAAGGCCAGGACTTTACTATTGAGGGAATCTTTAGTTTAGTGTATTAATCATTTCATAGAAACAATGTGTAAAAACATTCCTCTTTATTGAAAGAACAGATGCTTTTCACTAGATTTAGCTACAGCTACTCTCATCCGCTGCTCATGGCAAGGCCAAAGCAATTAAATACATTCAATTATTTGAATGCATTTGATTCAGTCACAATTGATTAAGATATAATCTCTGTATTTTTTTTTTTCTTTTTTCTACCACATAATCCATTTGCTTTACAGATTAAGGGTTAGCCTAAAGTGCCAAAAAATGTACCAAAAAAACGAGACAGATATTGTTTTTAGGTTGTTATAAAAATCAAAGAAACATTCAAAAGGTCTAAGATGAAGTTTCTGACAGCCTTTTGGTGTATATAAAATTAAAACTGCAAAGCTGATAGAGACAAACCCTTGGCAGCAGTGATACCAGCCAGTTGTGGTTCTGTACAGGATTGAGTCAGACAGGCGGAATGCTTTATTCAGACAAATACAAATCTGCTCACTATAATTCAATTAACATCCACACGCTTGTGCATGTTTGACCCACATCTGCTGACTCAAACACCGACAGAGCTGTCTTCTTCTTTTTATGTTATCTTTCGCCTGAGTGAATTGATCCATTTTACAAAGACGTTACGGCTGATGGCAGCATATTTCATTTTCCATTGTTCTGTTTGAACTTAGATTTTTAATTTAGAAAATCTTGTGAAGCTCAGCAAGGCAGCTTTAATACTATCCAACTTATTTACATCCTCTAATTCATATGCATATGAAGTGGGACAACTTTTCTTCCCCTGTATAATTCTTGAGTTCAATCCCTTTTTTTGTTTTTGTTCGGTTGTTCGTGCCACCTTCATGCTTTGTTGCTTAAGATACTTTCATTTGTTCTTTTATATCCTCTCATTCTCGAATGACCAACGTTCAAGCGCACTCACACTCATAAATCCTACACATTTACATCGAAGTGAGCTTGTTTCCTGTTGTCCTCTAAGACACACAAACACAGCGGCACATACGCGTAAACTTTCACTTTGCTGTAAGTTGGTGACATGAGTCCTTGGAAACTGCAGTATTCAATTTGTAACTATTATGGAGACAAGGACACAGTCCTTTATGTGAGCAGCCACAGAGAGAAAATGGAGGCAGTAGCTATGGCAACCGCCAGAAGAGTGCCCAACAAATCAACAAACAATGCAGTACAAGACTTTTCCGGGGAAGCCATTTAATGTGAAGCCTTGAATCATACAAAGTTGTCCACCTAAGTTTCTGAGACCTGTCTTGGAGAATCTGTGGGTGTCTGAGCACCAAGTGTTTTGTAAAAACTAAAACAAACAAACAAAAAATACTTGTCTTTCTTTTTTCCCCTCATGGGTTTCAAGGACGAGGAGACTGAATGTGCCAAAGAGCTGCACCGCTGGGTCACGGCAACCTCAGAGTTTCATTTGCCTGAGAAGCCTTCACAAAGTGCACACTGATGCAAAAAGCACATAGCAACAATTGCCTTCTGAAACATCCAATGTTTACTGTAACAACTGGGAAGTTTCTTTTTTTAGATATATTTTTTTATCAGTTGTACAGTGATAGTTACTTACTGAGAACACTTCCCTATTTCTTATCAAACTATCCGTGGAGAGAGAGAAAAACACCATGGGCAAGGGTTAAAAGGCCAAATTATTTTCTTTTTAAATATTTTCTTTTAAGTCTAGCAAACTTGGCCCTGCAACCAATTAAGAACATTTGAACTCAAAAAAGCTTAATACTTCACTTTTTTTCCCCTTTATTTAGCATTCCACTGCAATTTAATCCCAGTATGTCACTCTCACTTTCCCATGCCCCTCGTCTGAGTAAATATCCGCCTCGGTTCTGACCTTGCTCTAAATTTCACCGCTAGACACAGAACGGCATCACGGCTGATGTCGTCTGACTCGGACTGTCTAGGCACCTTAATGGCAGTTCAGAAGTGCTGAGGAGAGCAGACAAGTGGGTGTTTGGAAGTGTACATTCAAATAAAAGTTGCTCTGTATCTTTGGATTTTCTCATATTTGTGTGCAGATATGAAACGACAGTAAAGTAAGAATATTTTGAAAGAAATAAATATCATATAGATGAGCTATAAGCTGCTGATAGACCTTTTTGAATTAAATCAAAGATTCCATCCTCCTTATAGCTTGTGTCACTGACTCTGTTGCAAAAAAGTTTTCAATATCCCAAAGATTTTCATATCCCTTACATCCACATCCCTTTTTAGGGAACTCCACAAATGTATTAGATATAGATCTGAGTTATGGCTTGGGCTATTTAAAATTCCTCTCTGCCTCCTCATCCTTGGCTTTCTTAACAGTACCTGGGAGTTTTGACTCCAAACTGATTTATACCAACATTTTAAAAGTTCCTGCATCTTGAAAAAAAACCCATCTAGTTCCATCCTTAAAGTTAAACCAGCTAATCCCTATCACCAGCATGTTCAACTGTGGACCAATTGTTCTTTCAGATTTTGATGGAGGTCTTCACTGTTAACTCTTCCTGACTGATATCTTTGAACAAGGATTTTGATCGGTAACTGGAGCTTCAGAAAGTTAAGGCCATACCTACAATGGGTACGAAAAGTATTCAGACCCCTTTAAATTTTTCTCTTTGTTTCATTGCAGCCATTTGCAAATATCAAAAAAGTTAATTTTATTTCTCATAAATCAAGATTCAGCACACCATCTTGACAGAAAAAAAAACAGAAATGCCGAAATTTTTCAAATTTATTAAAAAAGAAAAACGGAAATATCATGTCATAAGTATTCAGACCCTTTTAAATGTTTCACTCTTTGTTTCATTGCAGCCATTTGCAAAAATCAAAAAAGCAAATTTTATTTCTCATTAATCTACATTCAGCACGCCATCTTGACAGAAAAAAAAACAGAAATGCCGAAATTTTGCAAATTTATTAAAAAAGAAAAACAGAAATATCAGATGTCATAAGTATTCAGACCCTTTGCTGTGACACTCATATTTAACTCACATGCTGTCCATTTCTTCTGATCCTCCTTGAGATGGTTCTGCTCCTTCATTGGATTCCAGCTGTGTTTAATTAAACTGATTAGACTTGATTAGCAAAGGCACACACCTGTCTATATAAGACCTAACAGCTCACAGTGCATATCAGAGAACACAAGAATCATGAGCTCAAAGGAACTGCCCAATGAGCTCAGAGACAGAATTTTGGCAAGGCACACATCTGGCCAAGGTTACAAATGAACTTCTGCAGCAATAAAGGTTCCTAAGAGCACTGTGGCCTCCATGATACTTAAATGGAAAGAGTTTGGGGTGATCAGAACTCTTCCTAGATCTGATCTTCCAGCCAAACTGAGCAATTGCGGGAGAAGAGCCTTAGTGAGAAAGGTAAAGAAAAACCCAAAGATCACTGTGACTGAGCTCCAGAGATGCAGTAGGGAGATGGAAGAAAGTTCCACTAAGTCATCTATTACTGCAGCCCTCCAACAGTCAGGGCGTTATGGCAGAGTGTCCCGACGGAAGCCCTCCTCAGTGCAAGACATATGAAAGCCTGAATAGAGTTTGAGAAAGAAGATTCTCTGGTCTAATCAGACCAAGATTGAATTTTTGTTGTTAATTCTAAGTAATATGTGTGGAGAAAATCAGGCACTGCTCATCACCTGCCCAATAGAATCCCAACAGTGAAACATGGTGGTGGCAGCATCATGCTCTGGGGGTGTTTTTCAGCTGCAGGGACAGGATGAGTGGTGCAATTGAAGGAAATGTGATATCCTGGGAAAAACTCTGTGACCTTTCTTGACTGGCCCAGCCAGAGCCCTGACCTAAACCCAATGAAGCATCTCTGGAGAGACCTGAAATGGCTGTCCACCAATGCCCACCATCCAACCTGACAGAACTGGAGAGGATCTGCAAGGAAGAACGGCAGAGGATCCCCAAATCCAGGCTTGAAATACTTGTTGCATAATTCCCAAGAAGACTCATGGCTGTTCAAGCTCAAAATGGTGCTCCTAAACAATACTGGGCAAAGGGTCTGAATACTTATGAGGATGTGATATTTTCTTTTTCTTTTTTAATAAAAATGTCTAGATTTTAGTTTTTCTCTGTGAAGATGGGGTGCTGAATAAATGACAAATACAGTAAAATGAAATTTATTTATTTTAGCAAATGGCTGCAATAAAACAGATTGAAACATGTAAAGGTCTGAATATTGTCCGTACCCACTGAAGTTTATATTAATTCTGTTCACTTTACACAGTGATCTAAACATTAGTCACTGTCTATAAAAGACAAAAATGTTTACTTTTAGCACCTGGATCACCCACCTCTGCTGCAACCTTGGAAAAACATTAGACATCACAATATTAAAAACTAAGGCTTTCCAAATGTAGACCTGGTTGATCAGATTGAACTATAACTAAAAATGGATGTAAACTTCAGTAAATTATATAATTTGAGTACAGAGGTTTTCCATAACATTGAAGAATGAAAAGCATTAAAATATTTTAAACTGGGCTTTGGACCAACTGGCACCATGTCAGAAAGCCTGACAAAGATGTTTTTTTTTCTGTTAATATATATATATATCAAAAAATATTGTCTCAGTAATATTTTTTTTAACAAAATGCATTATGCATCATCTATTCCATGTAAAATAATAATTTTGGCTAGAGCTTGTATGATGAACGTCAGCAGGTGGTTCAGGTTAAGCTGATAAGTCTTCCAGATTGAATTTTTGCTTAAGCTGAATTTGTCTACATTCACCCATTCAACCACACTCATGATGGCACCCATTCAACAACACTGATGGTGGCAAGCTATGTTTTAGCCACAGCGGTCCTGGGGCTTACTGAAAGAAGCAAGGCTGGTGTACACAGGTGTCACCGGGTCCTCTAACCACCATCAGTAGGCATCAACGACACTAAAAGCCGGAGCTCTCCGACGCCTCTATTTATATATAAAGCAGCGGTCAATGATACTTGATGTTATATACTTTATAACAGCCTCACATACTGTAGCGTTAGAGGATTTGAATATTTCTTTCCCACCTTTGAAATTAATCCTACTGGTATCTGCTGAAGAATTTGTAGATTTTTTTCCCCCAATTTGTAGCAAAAAACTTTTGTTAAAGTATTCTCACTCAATGCCTCAGCTTAATTTTGATTTTTGAATGTCATGCAATGTTATCTAGATCTACTGTTGATGAGCTTCAGTTTAAAGTATACACAAATCTATGAGCATTGCCGAAGTGAGATATCTATTTAGTGTCCAAGTACCAATTTTGTTTATCGGAAATAAAATAGGTCAGGCTCAGAACAATAGGACCTATTATTTGAAGTGAACTAACAGATTTCTCAAAACATTTATTAGAAACGGAACTGCGGTGAACAGCAAGGGCGTCTAAGGCAGGAACCTCTGCAGGAGGAGAAAACAGGTTAGCGACCACGTCTTTCTGCCGGTGGATGATAATGAACATGTGAGTCACTAACCTGGTTTTATAGTTTTTATTTTTGTTTTTGTGTGGGAGTGTGGCCCAGTGGTTAGGGCATTGCACTTGGAATCCAGAGGTTCTGAGTTCAGGATCAGGAAATCAGAAATACAGGAACGTTACAGAACTCTCACCACTGGCTAGTATAATCTGGTACTGATGACTGGTTGAAGGCTGGTTAAATAGAGACTGAAGCAGGTGGATCGGATGAGTGGTAATGAGAACTGGGTGGAGATAAGCAGGTGATAAAAATTAGTAATCAGGCCAGATATCCGCACCAAGACCGTGACAGAAAGTGCAAAAGTAAAGCATTGTGAAACTAACCAACTGAAGTGTCTACAAAGAAAATATCAACACACAAATGATTCTAATTTTTTTAACATAAAAATTTTCATAAACATTTTGGCCAGATTAAAATGTTTAAGCATATTTTCTTATATTAGACTTTTTAATTCATAAAATCACAGTCATGAGTTTTGCTTCGATAAAAAACTTTGTAGACAGCCTGATGAAGATTTGATATCAATATGTATGGGTCATCAGTTAAATATATTTCCAACCATGCTGAAATAAATGTAGACAAAACAGAGTAAAAAATAAGCCGCTGATTTTGTCTTAGTGGAACCACAAAATAACTGTGAAACACACTATATACGTATTTAGGCATGTTTTATGAAAAAATGATAAGAAGCTGAGTTTGGGAAAAAGAAGAAAAATCTGGATTCCCTTCTTCTTTTATATCTTTTGAAATTACGATAAATAGATGAAATCCTTTTTTTCTACAAAATGCTTCTCCCATTCATTAGTTTCTACCTGTGTATTGTCTAAGGTAAAAGTCTGCTTTTTTTACCTTAGCTGAATAAGTGTACAATTGTGCCATGCGACATTTCAATATCTTCAATTTCTCCTACAGGTTCAAACAGTTTTGCTGCATGTCTAGAGCAAAAGAATTATTTTAATGCAGCCTCTGTTTACCCTGTCTGAAGGAAAGATGAAACTGCTTGCACAAATCTGATAAACTGCAAAATAAAAGTAGGAGCCAAGAGCAGAACAAAAGAAAAGACAAAGAAAGACAAAGGGTGACAGAGTGCTGTCTCTTCAGCTCTGTGCTTTTGCAACAAGACATAATGTAATCTCTCCTTGAGACGGAAAGATTTTTATAACCTGTGCAGGCTGGGCCTTGAGCGAGAGAAGAGACTAGCTGAGTGAAGGCTGTTTATCTCACAGTGTCCTTGATATAAACATGTGAAAAATCTTGCTGGTTTTTTTTTCTCCTCTCAGCTAAATCAATACAAAGACATTTGGCCTCTGAACAATGTTACAGTGCTACAGAAAAAGTTTTTCATCCTGTCTGTATTCATAACTGTGTCCTTCAAAGCAACAGAGCAAGGGACACTGAGGTTGTGCTTAATGCTCTTTCATGAAAGCAGAAATGTGCTCAATGGCAAAGAAAACCTTCTGTGGAGAGCCTTACATGACAGTGGGAGGAGTGTGACGCGGCGTGCTGAACATAGCAAGACGGGACGTCTGCCTCAAACTGAAAGCATTGCTTTCACACAATTTATCTATTTCAGCCTGCTTAACCTCCTCCCTGATCCCTGCTGATGCACCTCTTCCTCATCTCAGACCTGTGATCCCTCTTTGGCTTAGTTAAAATAAAGCTCCGATTCATCTGCTTTACCTGAACTTGTCCTCCTTCCCTCCTCCTTCTCCTCTTCAGTGACAAAGGCAGAGGGAGCACTGAGTCATGACATCATAATTCACAAGCTCCAGTTTTCACGGTTAAATCAATATCAGAATGTCCGAATCAAGGATGGAAGCTGACCTTCACAGCTCAGCTCTCTTTTCTCCTTTCTCATAGAAAACCATATAAATTGTCTCCTAAAATAATTAATCCTTCACATGCAACCATGGTGTACGTTTCCTCACTGGTTCCAGAATAGAAATCAGTAATGCACAGAGATAAACCAAATTTATCAGTTATTTTAGGGGCTAAAATCAGTGGTGGAATGTAACAAAATACATTTACTAGATCACTGTTCTTAAGTAATGTTTTTTGAGTATCTTTACTTTACTTGAGTAATATTCTTGGGGGGGGGTTATTTTTTATTTTCACTCCAGTACATTTTGAGGAAGCTGCTAGTTTCTAAGCTTAGCTTTGTTATCCACTGTTGCTGTTTTTCTTTCTTGAAATAAAATTTCAACATGCAACATAGCAGCCTTTAGGACTGAATGTCTACTCCACTGTTTCATAGATTTGCACATCCCACAAAGGGGAGAAACTCAGGGCAGATATTATTTGTAGTTCATACATTTTATTAAGGTGATAGTTGTTGTCATGTAGCCAAATTGTTCAATAGGATGAATTCTCAAGGCAGAGATGTGGAATGTTTGTGGTTATAGATTCAAGCTTAAACCTCTATTCTACGATGAAAGTGTGAGGAGAATCGAGACACTCCTGTTTTTTCTCTGAAGATTTTACAGAAATTTTCTTTTTTTGAGGTTTTCAAGTCAATAGTGGGTAGGAACTTATGACAAAGGGCCACAGGTTGAATTCAAACCCGGGTTGGCCACATTGAAGACTAAGGCCTCCGTACATGGGTTGAAGCATGCCCATGCAGAAAAACGGGATGTTTTTTAATGCTGTACTTTAATACTGTTAATACAGTGCTTTAAAAGGCATGCACTCTTATTTACTTTTTTTTTTTTTTCAAAAGTGAGTACTTGAATACTTTATCTTGAGTAGATGTTTGACAGAGTACCTTTTACTTGGAGTTGAGTAAGATTTGACTATGAGTATCAAAACTTTTACTCTACTGCTGTTGAGTACTTTGTCCACCACTGGCTATAATTAAATTAAAACATATTAATTTAATCAATTTACACTTTTGCAAAGCCCCAAACCTTGCCTGGATAGTCCATCTACCGACATATCTCTGTAAACTGATAATATACCAGTTTAGTAGTGAAAAAAAGTAACTCAAAAAATAAAATAAAGTTCTCCCAAGGATGATTTTTAAGCTTTTACTGTGCCCATAGCTCCCCTGTGGTGTGAGCACATAGCGGTTCTCAGAGTGCAACAAGCTTACACTTTTGTTGCTGATTTGGCAGTGCAGAGATGTTTGTTTTTTTTGTTGGGGACACGCAGCATGACATAACACAGTCACCAAACAGGCCACCGTAGGTGCAGCCAGTATCCAAACCTCCACTGTCTACATAGGCATTACCTAAATCCCATAAACCCACTCCGATCTCCAGGTCCTATTCTACTCCACAACTCCAGCCCATCCTAGTCACCTCACTAGGAGCCAGAACCCACAATAGCAAGGATTCACTGTCATAATCTTGGCGCTGATGACTGGCTGTTTCTCACTGCCAGATTATTATCAAGCCTTTGGTGAGAGTATTTCAGCATTACTTTAGTGTTTCTGATTACCTAATCCTGACCTGTTCCGCCTCTCAATCACTGAGCCTGCTTCTCCCTGTCTGATCTATTGGCCTGACCTGTCTTTGAACTCCTGCTGGATTCTACCTGTTTATTGAACTTGAAGCTGCTTCCTGTCATCTACACTGGAGTTCCATTCCTAACCTCTTCAGAGCCTCTATGGACTTCTGATCTTCTTGTTCTGAATCGTCAGTATGTCCTCAACCCCAGCTTTGGCTTTAGCCTCTGGATGTTCCTGACCTCCTTCATCCTTCATTGACATTGACTGCCAGATGAGACGGCACAGTCTACCCATTGTTATGCCTGTAGCAAAGCCTATCACCCCACACCTCTAAGAAATTATCACACCATGTCAACTGTGAACCAATTCCTTAGGAACAATATTGTTTGTTCCTTTTTTCTTGAGAACTGACGTTTTTCCTAATACCTTGGAACTGACAACCTTTTTCCTAAGGACTGACAACTTTTTTCCGGAGAGCTGAAATGTTTTTCTTAATGGGCTGACAACTTTTTTCTTAGGAACTGATAATTGTTTTCCTAAGAACCGAGGATGTCCTTAAAATGTACATCAAACAATGATGGCAAATCCACATAGATAAAAATAAATAAATAAATTGTCTAGTACACTTGCTACGAGAACGTGAACACAAGAGTGCTGTAGTTATGTGCTTTGGCCACAGGTGGCAGTATCATTAGAAAACTCCTTAGAGGTACAAGGCAGACTGTTCTTTTTCTAGGTGGATTCATCAAAATAAAGGGTTTCGCGAAAGCGCACCCTCAGGTGTATATGTGTGGTGAGCTACGGTTTCAGCCAGTCATTGAAGCTCACCTTTCTCACCACGGTTCTTTGAAAATGGAGGAAGGTCATAAGAGGAAAAAGTGTCTATGAAGTGTAAGAGAGGAAGAGAAAGGCCTCAGAAGAGAGAACAAAGATCAGAGTGTTCTTGGGAGATTCTTTCGCGAGATGGCGTACACTGAAAGCACAGGTTGGGCTTCCCACTGATGCCTCTTTTGCAACTTTTTTATTCGACAGGTTAAGTTTTGCATGATATGTGGAGAAATCCATTTCTTATCACTGCTAGTAAAAAGAGGAGAAATGGGGTCGTGCATGCTCTCACACACGTTTAATAAGTGTTCCCTCTCGAGAGTGGGTACAGGGCTGTGTATGTGCATTCTCTTTTAAAGCGGAGTGGGCAGGTGTTTTTAAAAATTTTGGAAAATCCTCCACTATACCTTTGATGCCTCCTTAGAGATAAATACAGCCTATATTTTTTGCATTACTCAGGGAACACTTCAGTTATGTATAAAGTGCCAAACTTAAACTATTTGTGACTTTTCCATCTTCTGTACACCTGTATACTCATGCATATCTATCAAAATTCAGCA
>NW_015150734.1:444730-517744 GCF_000732505.1 Cyprinodon variegatus
TCTGCCGTCTGCCGCTCTGAAAGCTGTAGACTGCTGGAGAAAGAGAGGGAAAATAGGAGGTGGAGAAAGAGGAGGTGCATGAGCTGGTAGAGGTAGAATATGCAGTAACCCTGAACAATCTCTCAAACTGCGGGCACAGACAGGAGCTAATATAAACAGCCTGCCCTTCACTCGGGGCTATCAGGGGGTGAGGAAGCAGTTACCTCAGTCACTGACCCCCGGCCCTTCAAACAGGCAGCCCATCTAGATCGGCCAGCGGTCATGGCCACCCTGGAGGGCTGTCGCTGTCGGAGTGCCAGCGCCCGAAATAACAACAGCATTCTCTACAGCATTTTGAAGAGCGATAGCCTTGTGACCGCCGAGGAGCCACAACACCACCATCATCATCAGCAGCAGCATCAAACCCTGCAGCATCTGCTCCTGAAGGGCTCCTCCTCCCTGTCGGGCTCGCTGCAGGAGCTCCGGCAGCAGTCCTGCTCCTGCGGCTCGACGCGCCGCCGCGGCGTCCTGCGAACACCGCAGGTGACGTGCAAAGCTGCGTCGGCCGTGCTGGTGAAGACGCTGCACTTCGTGAAAAACGTCCCCTGCTTCCGCGAGTTGCCGGACGATGAGCAGCTGATGCTGATCCGGAGCGGCTGGGCACCGCTGCTGGTCCTGGGGCTGGCGCAGGACCGGGTGGACTTTGAGACGACGGAGACGGTGGAGCCCAGCATGCTGCAGCGCATCCTGACCGGCGCGTCGGAGCGGCAGAGCGAGGTGCTGTCCGGGCAGAACAGGGCTGCGGTCGGGGTGTCCGTGGTGGACATTGAAGCGATCAAAGCCTTTCTGAAGAAATGCTGGAGTGTGGATATCAGCACTAAGGAGTACGCGTACCTGAAGGGAGCTGTGCTCTTTAATCCAGGTAAATCTCACCTTTCACAAGTATGCGTAAAATATGATTTTGGAATATACTCGGATACTAAAAAAAATATTAATTACCAATAATACATTGTCTATATGCGAGGATCTGTGTTAATGACTTAAACTTTTTATACTTTCAGATTTGGAAGGTCTTCGCTGCGTTCACTACATCCAGGGGTTGCGTCGGGAAGCGCATCAGGCACTAAACGAGCACGTCCGGCTGATCCACCGCGAGGACACCACGCGCTTTGCCAAGCTGCTGGTCGCCCTGTCAATGCTGAGGGCCATCAGCCCGCTGGTGGTCGCACAGCTCTTCTTTAGACCGGTGATCGGGGCAGTGAACATCGAAGAGGTGCTCATGGAAATGTTCTACGGAAAGTAGGTCACCTGGAGCAAGGAAAAAAAACTAACAAAAAGAAAAAAAAAAAATGCTCTGAACTTGTTTTGTATTGGAGGTGAAACTGATAGACTTGGTACAATACATAACTGTTGAAGGACTCTGAGAAAACTGACCCAAAAAAGCCAGAAAGTGTGCGTGTGTGCCTGTAAGAATAATGTGGGTTGGAAGAGATGTTATTACAGAGGAAACTTAAAGCAGCTGCTACAATTCATAACTTATTTGTTTTTATAAAAGACTATTTTTCTAAAATAAAAATAAAAATCCCATTTCAATGTGCGTGTGAGTTTCTTATCTTCCATCAGGAGGTAACATCCCATGATTGTCAATCACTGAACAATCTGAGTCATAATGTTTCATGTCATCTTCAGGTCACAGCACTGATTGAACAAGGCATGTCACTGTCACAATAAACGACCGATAATCCAAGTTCTTTATTGGACAAGAGCATGATGGATGCAATGTCATATTAGGCCACCAGAGAGCGACATTGTACAACATTGTACAACATCACACACACTGATTTTGACTGCTGGATAAAATGTGACAGTATGAGAATTTGGTTGGAAATAAAAAACAAAAAAACAGAACAGATAAATTCCACACAAAGTTAAAGTAAATACAGACGAAGGCACCAGCCCAACCACAACCCTAATGGTACAAGATGGATGGATGTTTAATGAGTAGATGACTGGAATCCATTATTTTCTGCCAGATTCTCCTCTCTCCTTGAATTAAAAAAACAGTTATTTAAAAAAGTTTCTATCAAACCTTGAACTTAAACAAACATACATTTGTAGATTACAGGGTTAACATTGGATTAATATCAGCACAGAATAGGTGGAGTTCCCTTTAAAGCGTATACATTATTTGCACAATAGGATTCATTAAAAAGCAAATTACAGCCTGCATCTTTCTTCAGCACTCCTGTTACAGAAGCTTTGATGCCTTGATTTTTAACAATTTAAAGAAGCCAATTAACTTAACAGTCATGTTTTTGGACTGTGGAAGGAAGCTCGGAGAAACCCACACATGCATGGGGAGAACATGCATACTCCATGCAGAAAGACCCAAGGCCGGGAATCGCACCCGGAAGCTTCTTGCTGCAAGAAAACATTGCACCACCTTGCAGCCCTAGTCTATGAACTTCACATCATTAATCCACAATGACTTGTTTTCCTTAGATATTGTTTGTTTGTCATAACAGAATAACCTGTTGTTTAGGTAGGCCCTTTGCAAAACTTCACAATGAAATATATATTCTTTGCAGGAAAAAAACATATAAAGGAGCAATAATATTGATATGAAATCACAAGTTCCTAACTTGTAAATTTGAGATGTTTTTATATGTTGGCCAATAATCAATAAACAAAGGCACCAGTCCAGTCATAATCCTCAATCCCACTGGAAAATATTCTAGAAGAGAAATGCATTTAAAACAACTGTCAGCACAACCAGTCCTGGCCGTCCAGACACATTTTACTTTGATGGAGAGTAAAACATTTTTACTCTAAAAATAACTCAAAGACCAGACTGAAGGTTGTCATAGAGATTGTAAACATAGACCATCACGACTTAAAAAGGTTTCCAAAATTTTAGATTACAAAAAAAAGGAGACATTCTCCCCAAACCAATTTAGAAATGTAAAGTTTTTGGTCCCTTTGCTTTGTAATGTTTGGTTTTTAGTTTTATTGTCGCATCACTTTTTTTTTTTTTTTCCCCCACAAAAAAGTTAACATATGTACATACATATGTCAAATTATACGTTTTTAAGTGAACAATCCTACATTTTTTAGAATGTATTTTAGGGAAAACTAGGTTTGGTTTTTGCTTGTTGTTTAAATGAGAGAGAAAATATGGTATGTTATTGGAATACCATAGAGATTTTCTCAAAGGATCATACTATACCTCAAGCTAATGACAAGATACCTTTGGAAAATTAAAATAGAATAGAAATATAATTTATTGTCCCATAGTGGTGACATTCAGGTGTGTTGGAGGCAAAGTATATAGGCAAGTTCAGCCTAAAAAATATATTAAAGTTATTAAAGATCTTGATTTTTAGAAGTCACTTCAAATTTCTCTTAAATTTTCTGGCTTCAGATGTTTGTTTTACTATATGAAACACTGAGCAGGTAAGTTTATAGGTCATCAGTGTTATTGGCTCTAACAAATGGTAAAGTCAGATCTTATTAAATTCAAATAGAACCTTCTTCATTTGTCATGTCAATTTTGTTATTTAATTGGGTTAATCTTAAAGCACTGAAATGAAGAATAAGGAAACTCTAAGCACAGACTCCTTATGTCATACTTTTGAGTGTAAATGAAGGGTCCCTCTGCCACAGTAACTATACAAAGAGAGACAAGTGAGAAATAGACAGAGCAAAAAAACAACAGATGTTATGCACCTTCTGTGGTCGACATGAAGTTAAAGATTTTCTATTTAGGTCAGAGAACCAACAGACCATAAAATGGCCCCTTCTCCCGAGGTCAACCTCAAGAGAGAAAGCACTTTCATCAGTGTCGACTCTGTAGCAGCAATAGAGGGGTTAGCAAGTTCAAAACTGGAGCGTCTGCTGTACTGTGTTAATGTAGGTTTAGTTTTGCTGAAATTTTTTACATGTATGTGTATAAAGCAATATTCTGGGACTTGGAACTTCTCAATAAAACAATTATAACATGCAAAAAAGAATTTGCTAAGAACTGGTCCATCAATACGATGAAACAAGGGATGTTTTAATTTTCAGGCACTAGGGTAGAAATTAACAAGTGATGATCCCTCCTACCACATTTTGAACATAAATAAAGCAGCTTGGGAATGGTCTAAAAACACAATGAGATCAGATTATGTATGTTTACCAAATTACGCCTTTAGCTAAAGGCCATCAGTTGAGGTTTCGTGACGGGTTGATCAGATTCAATGTTGTAGATGACAGATAGGAAATAAAAAAGAAACAAAAAGAAAAGCATGTTCGTTTGAAGGTGTACACACTTATGCATCAGTGGATATTTTCTTCATCACATTTCCCAAATAATGCACATTTTCTGGTGTTGAAGTTGATTTGTAAAAGAGATTTGTCTTTTCGAAGACAAAAACTGTTAAATAATTGATCATTATCATGTTTTTTCCACCACATCTACTGCGGCTAACAGCATTGCCTGTATTTAATATATTTAGGGAATGTTGTTTAAACTAATCTCTGATATTTAGTATAAAAGAACAATGGTACACCTCAGATGTTTTTCATTTTGAGTTATGACAGAGATCCATGATGTTTTTGAAACTTTACACATGAACCCCCACTATAGACCATTCAAGGTTTTTACTCTTATTCCCCACATCAACTGTCAATGTTTTGGAATATAGATGTGTTTAAAAAAACACAAATGAGAAAATATCAAAGAATGACCTGCAAGTGTTACATTTTGTCTTTGCATCTGTTCTTTCCCTAACAGGCGTTTAGAAACGCTGACTAGGTTTCCAATCATCCTTCAGAGCAGCAGGTTTTTGTCGCTTTTCACTCTCACAGAGAAGCATGTTCAATAAAAACTGAATTCAACCTTGAAAGGAATGAAGGTGATGTTAGTGATAAACAGGGATTTAAGTTCTGTTTGAAGTTGATGTGAAGCCTCTGCTGATAACTCTCACATACCTCCTGGTGGTTCAACATTGCGTTGCAGTATCCAGTAACAGAAGAAGAAAGGAGAAGCTCAAACTTGGAACACACTCACGCACAAAAACTCACACTCACTTACACATATGCTGCTGTCTGCTTTGCTTTGATTATATTCTTGTTCATATCTATTTTCCTAGCATGTTCCTTCTCAATGGGCCTTATTTTATCAGCAATTAAGTCCTTAATTGCACCGAGTAATAAAGAGTCTATTAATCCTGTGACGGCTAATAAAGCTCCAGATGTCTGGCTGGAAGCGACAAACTGGGAGCAGTCACCACCCGGTCAACATTTACATGTTCAGACAATGTATATCTAAAGAAAAAAAAACGTTTAATTTAATATTTTTGCATTTTTATGTCAGATTTGTTTTTGTATCTGCATAGTCCAAAGCCTGTTTGCCTTACCTGACCTACTCTACCTCTAAATCAGTATTCTTGTCCATGTCTTATATGTAGTCCTTCTCCTTGTTTTCCTCTGACCCAGATTTCTTTCTTTCTTTCTGTTTTCTCCAGGGGTTGGTAGACATCAGTAAATCTGTTCACAGTCTTTAATGTCTTTTTCAGCTTACAGATACAAATGCTTCTTGTAGTAAGTGTTTACTCCCAGGAGATGGCACTGTTAAGCAGCACTTATTCATCAGCTGTAAGCTTCTAACCACCATGATGATTCAAATTAAACATGTTTTTTTTTTTGTTGTTTTTTTTTACCATAAGATTTGTTGATGTTTGGATGTTATAGCTTTTGTTACAGAGCAATTGATTTTTAAAAACAATAGCAGAAAAAAGACAACAAGAACAAACAGCTGAAAGCTAAATAATGTAGAATAGAAATTGTGGTACAAAATTCTCCAACTTTGAGGTCAAAAGGTTTATTTGTTCGATAATAATAATTTTCTTCCATGGAGTTACAACAGAAACTTAAAAAACAGCACCCTAACTAGAGATTTACAAGTATTGTATGCAAATATTCTACCTGGAAATCTATTTAGTGACAGATGACCAATTATGGAAGAAATAATGATTTAAAAGTAAAAATTCGGGCAGTATTCTGATAGTTTGTGATCTATTCTCTACCTTTGAGATGTTTCAACTATACAGTTTAATCTTATTTTCTGAGCAGAAAAACAAGACAAAACAACCAACGGGGATAAAGGTGTTCCTAAAGGATTTTTATAAACCTCTCCCACATAGAACATCTTTTGGGGGAAATGAGATGGCTTATTTTTTCTAGCGAGTGTGATAGGTGCTAAAATTCTTTAAAGTATTTCTGGTCAAACCCATTTCCTTTTGACAATCATGATCTGTTGTTCTAGACAGCAAAGCCCCAAATATGTAGTGGAGCCCTTCCCATTTGTGAGGGACATTGGTCCAACTGCCCTTTTTTTGCAGGGACAAAATGTGGTTGAAAAGCATTTATCAGCTTTGAAGACCAAGGATATGGCAGATTTTTTATGAATTTATGTTTTATACTTTCTGAAGATTTTTTTTCCCTTTAAAATATAATTTTTCCCAACCAAAAACCAAAATGCAAACATTTAGAGTGGCTCTTCCATAATTGTTGCAAATTACTCTAATTATCATGCCTCTTTTCTTGCCTCAATAAGGGTCTTTTGTAATAGGTAATTGAAAATGTCCCTGCTGCAGTTTCTGTCCTGCTTTGTCCATTTAACACATCCTTTCAAGTGTCTCTGATTTTTTTTTATTCTTCGATATTGAAATTCAATTTTGTCCTAGTTAGGGTAAATTCATTGAACTTATTTACCATTTTTCTAGTATTGCCCACCATTTAAAGGCCTTTTACAGTTTGAGTCACCCTTTCACACTATCAAACACACACATCCATACACTGATGCACAGTATTGATACCTATAAACTCAATTAGTTTCGAATTTATTGCAGAAGGAAAACATTTAACAGAGGGAGCAGTGAATTGGACTCTCTGTCCTGATTGTCAGAAAGTGTCATCTGATCTCCCTCATATACAGGGCTTCTAATTAACTGTTTTGTGTGACTGTTCTTTGTAATTTATGATCATTAATCATGTATTTTTTCATATGTAATCTTGTCTTTTATATAAAGACCATTTCTACTGCATATACCCGAGGACCTTGGCTTTTACTTCTTTATCTTTTCTCTAGGTTGGAGGCCTATAAATATACCATTTATATCATATTTTAAATTCCCATCATGACCTCCATCAACATTGTCTTTATATAACAGGGATTATTTTTTGCTCTGTCAAGGAGCATAAAGGCATAGGTGAGGAAAATGAGGATTCAAACCTGTCAGGAAACCCGGTCAGCCATCACAATAAGGGTGACCTGCAACTAAGGCAGACCCAAATCTCATTCAAAGAGGAAGAATTCACCTCTGTTCCACTTTAGGGGTGTCCAGTTCAGGGTTTATTGCCAGTAAAATAACTAATCAAGTCAAACTGTAAAATAAAACTCTAGTTATATCTCACTGATGATATTAAGTGTGCTGAGGTGTTCCCTGTTATTTGACATTTATAGATGTTTCAAATGCTGCTTTAACAAGAGGTTAACTAGATAAAAAAAAAACGGTGGCATTGTTCTATCAACATGTAAGCTGACAGACATAAAGCTTTATCACTTGCTTTTAAATATATCTTATTTGTATGCTCATTTCTTACTTTTTTTTAGTAAAATATAAAACCATGCAGACTAGTTAGCTTAAATGCAATGTTTTAACTCCAAGTAGAGAAAAGCCATAAGGCTGTTTCTTTTGAAATACTTAAAGGTATAGTGTAGGATGTTGTTTTTCCGGGTGGATCATCAAAATAAGTGGTCCTTGTAAATGTTAATCATTCTGGTGATATTTAAGGCTCGTGCTTGTCTCCATTTTCACTTACCAGTGGTGAGTCTGAAACAGTGGAAAAATTGCAAATCTTCTTTTGGAAAGTAAGCTTGTATGAGCAATGCAAACAGCAACTTTAAACAGAGCGTGCACGAGGAGAAATGCACTCAGCATGCTCTCGCATGGGTTTAATAGTACAGGGTTGTGCATGTACATTTTTTTTTATTGGAGAGGGTGCATCGTTTCAAAAGTTTGCATAAAATCCTGTGCTATACCTTTAATAATAACATCCTGACCTATCATTAATCTCTTTCTTACTTACAAAATATCAAAGCTTAGAAATATATATTCTCTGAAAGTGAAGAGCCAAGCAGTTGTTTTTCTTGTCTTTACAGAGTAAAGCTGTAGGGAAAAAGTGTATGCATATAATCTTTTAGATTTGCAGATTGTGTTGGGTAGGTTAACCAGCTGAAAGTCAATGTATGAAACGACGGATGTGCTGCATTTCCTTCAGTCTTACTTGGTTCTCTTGCTGTTACAGTATGGTCAAAGTAGATACAAGTAGACATAAAACCGTTAATACTGAAGTGTTAATGGTTTTATGGATTATCAACAAAGATTAGTAAAGCTCAACACAAAAAGAAACCATTCAAAGGAAATCAATGCTTTTAATGTGCAGTGAGAAAGTAGGGGCAACTGATAATGATTGTGTTTCTATAAAGATAGACATTTCTTTCCAAGTGAAAATTGTGTTTATATATTTATATAAATATCTATATTATATATAGAATACATATCTATTTGCTATGCATACTTAAAAATCACACCTTCAAATATATTTAAAAAGTCTTTCAAAACACACCTGTTTTCTTTTCTCTCATTAAAACGTGAGCTATCTCTATAAACCAAATAAATCAGAATCATTGAGGTGGCAATAAAATGATACATCAAAAATGAAAACATTGAAAAGGTTTTGTCTTCTTTTGAACCTGGAGTAATAGAGGATTCTTTGTTAAGTGGGATTCAAAAACCAGCTTAGTCTCTCAACAAACCAGGAACCACGTTTACAGGAGTACAGAACCAGCAGAACGCTTAGACACGTATCCCCTTTCTATGGAAGATGAAATGCAAATAATCATGACCTCTCAAGCAAACTGTTTTCTCTTATAAAAATAGAATTCTTTTTTTAAAATAATCTACAGATTTTCTTTTTTAAGGTGAGGCATTTAACTATCACTCTAAAACAGCCAGGCTGTTGGTTTCAATAAAAAACAAAACAAAAACACAAGAGCTCCAGAGAGAGATCTGCCAGTCTGTCAGTCTGATTGGATGGGAGCGGCGCGTTTGCATCCCACATGGCTGGATGTTTTTCGCCAGCTTCTCAGTCTTTTTGCATATTCTATTATTTTTTTTTTTCTGAAAGGAGTTTCTTTTTAAAACAGATACGCCTTTTACAAGGTTAACAAAAACAAGTTTCAGCTCTTCACATCACCTGAAAATGTCCAGGTCATTCAAAAAGTTTTTTCATAAAAAAAAAAAAAAGTTAGCTTAAACTACAGAATGATTTAAAATAAAAATTACAAAACAATAAAAACAAAAGGACAAAACAGCGCAAGTACATGACATACTGGCTTTTCAGTGGAGTTAGATAAAATAAAACTTTAAAGAATGAAAAATATACAACTTTATGTAACAAGTTTAAAGCAAAGTCCTACAGTAGAGAAGGCAACAGATATGAGTGAATTAAACGCATTGAAGAACGAAACAGAAAAACACTGATGCTACTAATAAAATGCAAATATATGTACAGACCCTGTTTTCCTTTTGTTTGTATGTATGCACATTTTCTTTTAGTGAGGATGTTGGAATCATGTGTCCTCCGAGTTCCAGCACTTTATTTGTCAGTCTAGAAAAAAACAAAACAAAACTGTTTTTCCTCTAGTTCCAAATAGAAGATAAAATCACTCCTTAGAAGAGACTAGGTCATCTTGAAAGACAGGAGGAATCACCTGTCTTCTCTGTTAATGGGGATGAATGGACCTGAATAGATCCGCTTTGTTCTTTAAACTTCTACTTTTGGTTCTCGTCATTTCTGACCTGACCCTGACTGTTCTTCCTGAAGCCAACTCTGAGTGTCCTTATTACTACCATATGACACTAGAGATGCTGGTTTCTCTTGGCAGCAGGGGCAGCATGGCGTTGTTGGCGTGAGCCTCCTCCAGGCTGTGCTCCCGGCTCTTCCCTGGAGGCCTCTGTCCGTTGAGCAGCGTTAGTGGGATGTTGCAGTAGGTGTGCTGGTTTCCCAGAGACGAGAGTGGTGGCAGGGTCCCCCCAGGGGGTATGTCATATTCGTAGCTGCGGTAGTAGTGTTTCTGCCTCATGGTGGTGTGGTAGGTGTTGTGGAACGAAGAGCGCAGCTCTGGATGGGCGGTGGCCATTGCAGTGGAAGTGGCTGCTGCCATGGAGATGGCTGAGACGGTCTGCAGCTCTCCGAAGGGGCCCTGCTCGCTGACATCCAGTGCCGGCTCGTGCGTTAGCATAGGCTCTGTGCGCCTAAAGGGCATCTCATATTGCAATTGCTTCCAGAATTTCGAGTTGAGCTTGTTGCTTTTGGGGCCTCTCCATTTGATGACAGTGAGGGCTTTGATGGTGTGTTTAAGCGCTTCCACCTCCTGGTAGTTCATGATACCTCTCAGCTCAGCGCACTCGATCAGGATAACCTTGATCTCGCCGCTCACCAGCATGTTTCGCAGTCGGGTCTCCAGCTCGAAGATGCTCCAGCCTCGCCGCACCACATAATTGGGCGTCATGACTATAATGAGGCGCTTGCTCTGGTCTACGCACCGTGCAACATCCTCTATGTATGCTGCATGAAACAAAAAGGAAAGACAAGTGAAAAACAGGAATTTCAAAGATTAAAAAAAGGTGCTTTGAGTATGCATCTGATTAATGAGTCCACAAACACAAAACTTAATGATGGGTTAACATACACAAAGACAAGACAATGACAGGTGACTTTTTTGCCTTGCAGCTGGTTTTAATGTGTAGATTTTCCTACAGAGAGGCTGTTACTTCTCTGAGACTCACAGGATACATTTTTACAACATGGATTTCATAATAACCTCAGGCTTTTAATTATGGTTTTGAAATCTTTCTTCTGTCAGAAATTAATTTACCTGTCAAAGACAAGATTTTGTTTCAAGGGTTCAACTTTGTAGAATTTTTCATAATAGTGCCTGAATTATACTGATTGTCTCACATTTATTAATTCATCGACATTTATATTTGGTTAATGACCCTTTGCAACTACAGTACATCATATATTTTCCAAAGCTATTCTGCACCATTTTCACAATTTGTCCGGTCTTCTTGATGAAATAGGTAGAGATCATCTTAACTGGTTGGTTTTCTGGAACAGACAAATGTTTAGGCATAGGTAGGAATACAAATTTTAACAGGATGCTTGCAAAAATGAAAAACCTAATGAAAATTTAATCCATTCATCATAAAACTAGCTTTTAGGAATTGTTTGGTGTCAGATCTGTGTTTGAACATCCAATTTTCTTCAAATTTAAATTATCAACTGGAACAGAAGTGAAGACACAAAAGTTCCAGCTAAATCAACTCTTTATTTAACGGCTAAAAAAAGGATATAAGCTGAAGTCCATAATCATAGACTGAGAGGAACCTAACCAACAAAAACGCCCCTCCTTCAACATCAACACTCTAAAGCACTACCTGAAATGAAACCTTGAATACGCTTGATGCTCTCTTTAGAAAAGCCTCACAGTCGGAGCAGGCAGATGTTGCCGCAGCAACATAACATATAATTATACATGTCAAGGTGAGACGTTCAAAGCTAGAAAAAGCTATATCATGTGTTACACCCTTGCAGACCCATTTTAAATGCAACCACCACAAAGACAAGAAGGAATATGCGTTATTTGATGCATATTCAGTGCATATTGCATCTTGAAAATATTTATCTTAAATATATAATCCATAAACCTGTAATCAATATAGCACTAATGCCAATGGTAACGGTAAACATTGTTTTAGAGAAGTACAGTATCTGCGCCTTTCAGTTAATAACTGGTTAAAGACTCTAAGCAGCACATATTTAACTTGATCTCACAAAATCTTTCTCTATAAAATTATTTCACTGCTCTTGGCAGAAATGTTTACACGCAGGCACATTAGATGCATAGTATAAGGCCATAAAAATTTGAGGACTCTCAAGAGATACTTGTAATATTTATAAATCCATATTTGAACTAGGTCTGTATTTTTCTGGGCTGTTAAGGAGTTTGCCAAAGTTTTCTGCATTTCTTCTGAATTTTGATCTCATATGCCATTGCTGAGAAAAAATACTCCACTTTTCATAGCAGGGATGGTGTCAAATATTCAAAACGAAAGAATTTCCCCTTTTTGTTTGATTTGGTTGAGAAATCTTCTTTTTAGGTCATCCAATGTTTCACAGGGAACCGAGAGAAGCACTGCAGAAACCATTTCTCCTTCACAAAGTTTGTCCGGTTGGCTAATCGTCTGAACTCGTTGTTTGCAACTGTCTGCTCAGTGTGACCTGTCAGACAATTGTAGGAAAGGCTTTTGAGGTTTCCAAGGATTTTTTTTATGACTAAGGCTACAGGGCTTTTTAGCACCTAAAAAGACATCATCTTTCCAAAGAAGTTTGTCTTTGATTATAATTCTGTCTTGCAGGTTTAACAACACTGCTTTCTGATGAGTTATAGATTTCACTTTGAGAATCTCATCTAACAGCAAGCCCCTCTACCTGAAAGTCAACTTCGATCTAGTACAGTATACTATATTCAGCTTATTTAGAGAGAAAAAGTCTGATGCAAAAGAATACGAGTTAAATGCTGATACAAATGAGGTATGAGTTTTATTTAAAATTACTTGAAGGAGTCATTATCGAATTCTGATTTGTTCAGTGAGCATCTGCATTGATTTGTGTGAGAATGAAGTGTTAATACATTTTCAAGTAATTTAGTTTAAAAGTTAAATTCAAATTGTACTTATTTATGCAACATAGTGTTGTATTACATTTGATCATAATTGTGGATTAAGGCTAATAAAAACTATTTCTGCTCAGCATGCTGCAACAACAACCTTTGATGAGTCCCTTTTTCTTTAATATTCCACTGTCCTGATGATTTTCACACCTATCGAGCACAATTTTATGGTGATAAAACCAAGTACTGGTACTGTTGGCAATCTCCATCTTCCATCCAACTTGTCAGCAGAGGAAAGCAAAAGGTGCTCTCCAAGTTTTCTTCTAGGTACCGGTAGTTGTTCTGCCTTTTGACTTGATTAAACACAGTGGAAACTCTTCCATAGACACTGCTGCCCAGTCCTCTGAAGGCTGTTGTTTCTATATTCCTGTTGTTTCTACATCCTTTTAACACACCATTTCCTTCCACTTAACTTTCCATTAATACCCTTAGATATAGAGCAACTTAAAAAAGCGTGTTCAGCAATAACCTGTAAGCTGTCCCCCCTTTTGAAATAGCCAGTAAATGAGATTACATTGTTCCATAAAAAATCTGTTTCCTTTGCTGCTATATTCTAGTTTTCTAAGAAAATTAACTTAGGGCTATGAGCAATGATAGTGCTGATAGTGTATAAGATCTACTGTATTTATCACGTTTATTATTAGCTGAAAGATATGTACTTCTTTTATAGTTAGTGATGAACTTTACTTGAAATCTACTCAAAAAGGATCCGGAAACCAGAAACTATGTTATTATACAATTTGAAATTATGACTATAGAGTATGTGGAGAATATTCTTTTTTTTAAAATATAGAATATGTATATATGAGCGGTTTTACATAGGTTTAATTTAGCAGCAGTGTCTATTTTTGCATTGCCCTGCAGTGTCTAATGTGAAGGTAAATGAAAGCAGCTACTCTAAATGCAAGAGGGTGAGTACCTCCAAAGAGTCGAGTGTCATCCTGGTAATGCTCATTGGTGAGACCTAAACATAAACATTTTAACATTCAGGTCACAGGCAGTACACATTAAAGACAAGACACAGAACAACTTTAAACACAGTTGTAAAAGGAAGAACTGCCTCCTCTCACTCAGCTTCTATCTTCACATATAATTAATCACATAACATGTTTCCCTGATTGGACATTCATCTGCAATGATTCTGTTTGGCACTGATGCTGGCGGCAATTTTCTTTTAATTAAAGGATAGAGGCGGCTCAGTTGGCGTGGCTCGGAGCCTTTGCACATTTCCCACTGATGTTTAATTCTTTCTGGACCAAGTAGGATGTGTTTTGCGTTTTATCTGTGCCACATGAAGCCTACAGTACAAACACGCAGCATCGCTACAAAGTAGAGCACACTGTGTTCCACTGGCACAAACGGACTCCTAACTAGGCACGAGTAAGCTCACATAAAAATATGTTCACACAGAATTTTCATGGATTTATTCCTGCATAGATGAAAACCAGAGGCGACGATGAATTTGTTCAATATCTCAGCTCCCAGTGCATCCCTCATACTGTATTCCCTCTTCAGTAGTAGCCAGTCCAGAAACAGGTTTGATCTTCAGCTTCTATCAAACACATTTGGGACGATGCATGTAAAAAAAATTCATGCTGACACTTTTCAACTAAATATTTTGGAAATTTGAAATATTCATCTTAAAAAAACCCTGATTATCTTATTAAAGTATTAGATTACTTATCCTCTTCAGGGTAGGATAAGCCAGGAAGCACAAAATACTTGAGTACTTTAAATAGGTTTGTGTTTAATTTATGTTCTTTGGGAAATCTGACTGTTTCTGTAGTCGGAGGTAATCTGTAGAGGTGAAGATTTACTTAAAAAATGACAATAAAGGAACATTTGGTTAACTTACCAAAGTTAAGAGTGCAGGTCTACAGACCTAACAGAGTTTAGGTCCGCTTCACGAAGCAGGGTTACCAAAAACTTTTCTAAACCTGTTTTCTGAACCTGAAAAAGGGAGACACTGACTTTTCCGGTTCACAAATCCCATTCATTGGGATGATAACATGCCAATAAATGGGATGCGGCTGCAAAAGACACTTTACTGTGTAAAAGAAGAACATAAGGAACAGAATCTTTATATTAGAACAACAATTTTGGACTTCATCTTCACTTGCTGCCAGAAGATTTCCCCTAAATAGATGCATTAATCTACTACCATTCAAGATATAATCCCTTAATATTTCCAACAACAGCTTAGGCAAGTCCTTTGATAAGTACTAGTTTTACTGAATGGTTGCTGATATTTAAAAATTCTTTTTTTACACAATGACATTCTCCAAATCTAGAATAAACATTCTGGATGTCTATAAATGAATCTCCATATTCCTAATATTACTGGTCAGCATTTGTATTATTTCGACTATGAAAAAAATGTTTTTCAGATATCATTAATACATTTTCAGTAAAGCTGAACGGCCACTTAAAATGTGTAAACATTTCTAGATATATAAAACTTAATTCTTAGTAGTATAATTTTGTTTTGTTTTTTTACTTTCTAAAATTCAGTTTCTGCGACAAAAAAGTAATTTAGAAAATATATTATTACAGTTAGGTCTATGAGTGTGATTTTGATCAGGAAGAATCTTATTCTAGTGATTTAGAAATGGAACAACAGAGAGGAGTGCTTTTAATAAATGTATAAATGGCCTGCCATAGCCCAGTTCATATAAACCTACGCATTAACTCGAGCAACAATCTTCTCCTTCACCATCTTCCTTTCCTTTATAGCTGTAGCGCTGTTTCTCTGTTTTAAACACATTCTTCTTTTTTATTTAATTTTTTTGCATTTCTCCAATAAAATCTCTAGTTCCAGTGGGGTGAAATAGGCACTTCCTGTTGCCTGTTGTCATGGTGACTCATTGAATCAATGCTCCACTGAAAATGGCTTTTCGAACTTGTTGCACATGCGCTTAACTCTGAGTGGACCTAGTTAAAATTGATTGAAATAATTGATAGCAGAACACTCAGAGTTCCCGACTTTAGGCTAGATCAATTAGAGTTGTGGATTTGCATCTGATTTTGTTAAACCTGCTTCATGAAACGGATCCCTGGATTCGTTTTGCTACAAATAATGTATTATGTATTTAATTAGGGAAAAAAAATCTGCCCATGTTGATGAATATTCAATAACATCTTCAAATTACAAAGAGGAAAGGAGCGTGTGATTATTACAGACCAGCTATGTTTGGGATATCCATGGTTTTACCATAACGCTTGGGCACAGAGCTTTCACAATAAACTAAGCCCACAATACTGTAAACTGCAGGGTCCAAAGAGATCCCTCAATAAAACGTACAGGAATTCAATAATTATAGAATAATGCTAAAGACTTGTTGTCACATGACTGCACACCGTCATTGGTATTGATGGAGTCCATTACTTTATGACACAGTAAGTTGATTGGTAGCAATATATACGGTGAACTTTCTGACAGCCTTAAGCCTAAATCTGTTTAACAGTACAAAACATAAGACGAAAACAGTGGAAACAATGTAGACAACGTGTTAATCAAAGACAAAGGGCAATGCAATACAATAAACACTGCAACAGAATTCTATATGCAGAGAAAGCAAATGTTCTGTATACTCTTTTGCACGTGTTTCCTGGGCTGTCTGCATGTGAGCACACACATTCAGAGCACTTACTGCCTGTTGGAATGAGGTCTCGATCCGGGATGAAGAGTTTGTAACCGTAATGTTTTTCCAGCACATCGGGGAGGATTTCCAGGGCGAAGCGCTCCTCCTCTCTGGTTTCCTGACTCCACTGATCAGGGTCCACTTTGGTGTATGAAAGGTATGCATCATAATCTTTGTTTTCTGAAAAATATAGGGAAAAGGCAGCGATTTCTTAAAAATGATGAGTAAAGGTGCTTACATGCACAAACATTTACTGTAAGAGTGAAACCTAAACATGTTTAAAAATTTTTTAAGGCATTTCATTTGCAAGCTTGGCAAATTTCTGTGGACTCTTACGTTAACATGGGCCGAAACTGCAATGTTGACTGGGCAACATAATAACATCTTGAAAGAATCACAATTCATATCTTATTTTTTCTATTTCTCTCTCTGTATAACAGCAATGAAAACAAATCAATTTATGCCAGGGATGAAATAGGAGCAGGTCCTTCTCTGAGAGGCTCATATATATGTCCCATCTGATAAGAATATGAAGGTTATTTCTGGAATGCATTTTCTTGCATACAGCTTAAAATAATAATCTTAATCTTACATATAGAAATACTTATCTCCTGGTGGTTAGGTGTTAGCTTTCAAATTACATCCAAACTCTCAATGGGGAATCTCACAGGGAAGAAACCTTTGGAGGATACCGCAGCGACTCATCTTAGCCTCTCATCTTTATCTTGCACTTCAGTCTCATGTCAGTCATCTTTATATCCTCTAGCTCCTCTTCCCTCGTCTTCATTAGTGCCACTCTCTGAATTACACATTGTAGTTGATCTGACTACAAGGAAATGTTTACTTTAATTCTTGCCTTGCAGATATTGTTCCATCATAACCAGCCAACACACACATCTCTTTATAGCCTCTGCTGTGTCTGTTGCTCATGATGGTTGAAACCAGGCACTTAATCCTTACATCTTGCAGCCTTATTTCATCTTTCATAACCTGAATATTTTAATCTTTCATCCTTACTTTAATTCTGCCTCACTTCAGTGCACACCTCCATCTCTAGAGCCTCTCCTTCACCTGTTTCCAGTTCTTACAATGACTCATGATGTCATAGTAGATCAAAAGAAACAGAAATACTACCACCTCCAAAAAATGTGTAAAAACATTTCCAAGAAGGCCTTATCATGATCACTGTGATATATAATTTTTTTTTATATCTCTCCAAGGGTTTCTCATTCAGATTCAATCTGAGCCTCTGGTTTAAGTTAAATCTCTGAAAGATTAATATTGCTGCCAGTCAGAAGGAATGCATTGGTAAAATTAAAGCTACTTTAAACCTAAATCTGCCAAAAGGAATTAACAAATTTGTGGTTTAACTATATATTGCCATCAGCTAACTGATCATTTTAGTCACTCTTTCACTAGTAAGGACTTTCATTTATATATATGTATATATAAAAAACTTTACTCAACTTTTCAACTATTGTAAATCTATTGACATCCTTCTTTTAAATTGCTTTTCACACGGTTGATCTCTACAATTACATATATCCTCCACCCAGGAATTTGATTTGCATATCAATGACAGCAGGGGTGGCAAACATGGTTTGCGCACGCTGGCTGCTAAACTGCAGATGCATATCAGTTGTACCTTCTTTGAAGATTTGCTCTGCACACACAAACACGTTTGCACCTCCTTTAAGACACAAAATCAGGCTCAAGGAAAAAAGTCAATTTTTTCTAAACCAGAAATATCTCTCTGAGTTCTTTTCACAAGGAACCTTTTCAAAGAAGAACAGCAAAGGTTTCATAAACTAAAACATGGAATTAAACACCACAATCGATACAACTCCAAAAACAAGTCAATGGAAAAAAATCTGCAGGATGTTGGTTCCCGTTAAAAAGTTTGTCTTTTCTTTCCACTGCTGCAGCATGATTACCCAATATGAGGGATTAATTCCTTTTTTACATCTCAAAATATGGAATTGTTTGTTGTTGGCAATATTAGGTAACAAGAAAGGATTCCTGCAAAGTCACTGACTTAAGCTCTGCAGTGTTCATCTGATAAAAGTTGGGCTGCAGTCTCTGATCCCAAATCGGTCTGCACTACTTCCTTCACAGGAATAGGCCAATTTTTAACTAGAGCAATACTTCTCCAAAATAACTCCTTACTATTTTCTGCTCAGCAGTTTTATTTGGAACAGAAGGGCTCGCCGTAAACAACTGAGTACACACACTGATTCCCAGTGGCGTCACATCCATTAGGCCATGAAGAAAAAAACAACAACAAAAATCTGGCTACATATATACACACACCCAAATCAAGATCCAAGCCTTGCACTGCTACACACCTCACAATGATTCCTCAGAAGACAGTGAGAAGAACTGAAAAGGCAGAAAATAGAATAAAAGAAGCACAGTGGCGATGACATGTTCAGTGACTGCTAGTCATTATTCTCTGTATAACTTGAATGTGGGACAGCCAAAAAGGGAAGAAGGGCTTTATCAAAAACTCTTTTGAGAAGCATAGGAGGCTTTGTGACTCCCTAGAAAGGGCCAGACCCGCACTCAATTGGATCCGAACATCAAACAGTGCTTTCAAATTAATAACTGACGGCTCAAATTAACCACCAAGCAAAGCTGGAGAAATCAAAAACGCTTGTATCAGCGGCCCCTGACAGTGTGACTTAATCATGTAGAAGTTTGAGTCAACAAAACTGCCTGTAATAGATAATTCATGCATGTGGAAGGGGGAAAAAAAAAACCCAAAAGCTGTGAGTTCCTTGTTTTCAGAATTTTTAAGGACACAGAGATATGCTGGGACATAAACAGAGAGCTATTTGACTGAAGAGAAAGTTAACTATGTTTTGCAATAAAACATCCATTTCACAATTTCAGACCTGTTTGGCTCCTATTTGTCCAACCCCCCTCTGTTACTACCTGGCTTTTCTCAGAGCTGAATAAGCTTCCTTCCCTGACATATTGAGAGTGATCTATTTTTAAATGGGCAACAAATTGAAAATCCTTCCTCTTCTTTTCCCAACAGAGCCAGGGTAGATGAGGTCCCTGGCCACTTAGGAAAAAGTAGAGAACAGATTTAAATCTACCGGGGAGTCAGTTCCTGTTCAGTAAAATTGTATTTGTTATTTCATATATATAAATATATTTATATATATACCCAGTGTGTTTTAGATACAGTGGGTTAACCTTACCTCCATCTACATCTTCGCTGCCAAAGTGCCTCCTATAAAAAAGCATCAGCTCAATCTTGTAGCATTTGTAGAGGGAGATGAGGAAGATGAGAAGCAGCAGAATCGCTCCCAGACCTCCTGCCAGCTCCACCGTGTACATGAGCTCTGCTCAGGACAAGAAACACAGACAGAAAATATGAGAAAAACTGCTGACACAATCACAGCTTTGTCTCCTTTTACAGATTTGGTAGTTAAGAGTATTGTTTCTGCATTAAAATGGAACCAGGATCAATCCATTTTTGTTTAACAACATTCAAAGTAAGAGAATTTGCATTTAAAAGGGAATTTAACTTTTGCCAAAAAGCTGGACAACCTACAGAAGTCTCCAAGCTTGAGAACAAAGCAGAATCAGTCTTCAGAGACATAAGGCCTATAATGAGTTTGAGAAAAATGAGAGAACACATTGCACAGGGAGACATGAGGGGCACAAAAATCTAATGAGAAATGGGCTTCATTTCTTTTTCATGGTGTAGCAATGACACAGCTCTGCACCCTCACCGTCATCCATAGTGGGGCTGTAACAATTCTGGACATGGATGGCGGCATTTTCAAAACAACAGGTTTTAGATTACTCATCTTGCTGTCACTTGCTTCTCCATCTGTGTTTGCGCCCCTTTTTCCTTCCCTTTTCAGTCCATTTCTCTTCTCCATTATCGTCTCCATGTCTCCCCTGAGACCTGGCTTGAGGATGAGTTATGATGTGTATTAAAGCAGCATTTACCTGGTTGGCTCAGCTAGAACACGTTCAACTTTTATCTTTGTCACACTGTGGGCTTTAACACTGCATGGCTGCCATGGCAGCTGCAATCCTATCTCTATTTTATCAGACAGAGCAGAGATACACGTATTCTCATGCCGCCAAAGAAACAATATAAAGCAGAAATATGTTTTCTTTCCTATATTGTTTACATAACCTTTCCCTTTTTTGTTTAATGTAATCAAAAGCAAAAATTTATTTTTAACAAGAGAATTTCACATTTTTATGACTAATTAGTCTTCAGAAATTTATTATTTTTTTAATGAGCTCTATATATTCTGTATATGGCTGTATAAGGCAGCAGTGGGTAGCACTTCTGCCTTGTAGGCTTCGGTTACAGGCCTGGGGTCTTTCTGCATGGAGTTTGCATGTTTTCCCTGTGCATGTATGGTCTCTCTCTGGGTACTCCGGCTTCCTCCCACAGTCCAAAAAGGTGACTGTTGGGTTAATTGGCTTCTCTAAATTCTCCTTAGGTGTGAGTGTGGGCATAAATGATTGCTTTTCTGGACTGGTGACCTCTCCAGGGTGTACCCCGCCTCTCACCCATAGACTGCTGGGGTCAGTCTTGAAAGTCATTGAAGAAGTGCTATTAATTGTACTATGTATCAAACAACACACCCCTCCAAATGTATTGGTATCTCTAGTAAAAAAAGATATTAAAATGAATTATTAGTCTATTGCTGTAGCAAAAAACACTCTTAAATATGGAAAACAAAAAATAAATATTGATCTAATTCATATGGAAAATACCATACAAGCTAATTGTTTTTTATCCCACAAAATCATTGTTGCTAGACCTATTTCATCTGATTATATGATCTGTTTGAACTGTCAATGTAAAATGCCTTGAGATAACTAGGTGTGTTTTGAAACATATAAAAATCTCGGCATATAATTAAACTGAAATTAATGGAATTTAAATAACCACTAATCATTTGTTCAACCCACAGGTACCTTGTGGGATGCATTTCTTGGAATGATACAGGATTAAAGGAAGGTATGTTTTGTACCCGATGAAGCTGTTGCTGTATGTCTAGTAATGTAAAGAGTAATGTGCATCCCACATCAGTTTGTTATACTTCTGGTTTGAGTCGATACAGTCAAGACAGAATATTTCTACTGGCATATTTACAACACATTTTTAGCCTAATCGGCCATTCATTCAAGTGACATGTCCATATAAACAGTACAAGCTAATTCTTTTTTTTGCTTGATGATTATGAACACATTTCAATTCAGTTGTGAAATTTTGTGCATGTAAACATTAATAATCAGCTCTGAAGATTTCTTTTGCTTGCTGTCCTTCTAACTTTGTGTGGGGCAAAACAAATTCAGGTTTTTAATCAGACTTGTTTGTCAATACTGGAATGGTTCTAAATAATTGCTCTGAATATACAATAGATATTGAGTAGAGAGCAGTTTACTTTTAGCCTTATCCTGACTTATGAAGACGAAGACATATTTCCTTTATTTGAAATGCATGTTCTCTTTTGTTTTTCCATAGAAGAGTGACAAAGGAAAATGTGTCTAACTTAAATACTACCAATAATGGAATCCTTGAAACTGATTTAATTTAGAAAATCAAGTGTAAATAAAAACAATATTCTAAGGTAGACTTAACGAGTAGGAATCATTACCACAAGGGGAACACCACAGATTTGCAAACAAAACAAAACAAAAACTGATAGGATGTTATTTTTTCTATTTAATAGGTTTAAGTAATTTAAAAAGTTAGATAATCCAATTTTTTCATGCTTTTTTTTGAATAAAAGCATTTCCAAATCTTTTGCAGGGGTGACAATAGGTGGGAGGGAGCATCAATGTGTTAAAAATGGCTTCATGTAAAGAACTACCAGTTACCTGCCACTCTGCCTAAAAAGTAAATCCTGTAAGAAAATAAGAGCTTGATGTTGGGGAAAAAAAAAGGTTTATTGGCTTTTCAAAAAACTTTAATGCTCCTAGCTGATTATTACCTCCTATTATCTTATTTTATGGAACTATTTAAGGCCCACTGACCAATACTCTGTCAAATATTCTCCCTTTTTTTGTAGATCCAAGGAAAGGCAGCCTGCAGCGACGTTAGACCTGCCGCAGGGCTTGCGAGTGATGTGTTCTTTTTTGTGGGAAACATAAAATACACATCAAGATCTGGATGAGAAAGTCAAAGAGAGCTTGACTTAGCTTCTCTCTCCTTTGACAAAAAAAGAGTTAAATGAAGCCGTCTGCAGTCCGAAAAGACCACTCAAACGGAACTGGGCTGTCTACAAAGGATGATCACAGAGAAAGAGATTAAAGCGGGGAAACAGACATATAAAGACTTAAAATGTAATTGTATGCTGGATGTATTGGCCAGTTGGGAAAAGCTGAAGACCAATTTGCTGTTTAAACAGCCATCAAATTACCTCTCTTGTGGGGTGACAGCCAGAGCATGAAAAGAGCTTCAGAGAAGTCATGCAAGAGAGCCAAAATAGCTACAAAGCTGCTGGTGCAAACACTGAAGATAAGACAGTACCAAATGCAATCACAAAGTGTGGGTAAATATAAACAAACTAATGAAAAAGAAAAAAGAGAACAAAGTATCTGATGAAATGTTGCAGCCTGCTTTGATTATTTTATTTATGACTAAGCTTAAAGCGAGCAAAATATCTGACAAGGAAAACTGAATTCTATGAAAAATATGTAAAAAGATGTTAGTTTTTAAATTTGAAATGGGAAATACCCAGTTTTTCTTACCCCGCCTGAAGAGATGGATGGTTGCTTGGCGACGCCCGTCTCTATTTTCCACAATACAGGAATAATTTCCTAAATCCTCCTCCTCTAAAGAGTCAATGGTCAAGGAAATTGCCACTTCCTGCTCTCCAAGATGCTCCCTGACAAGCCTGCAAACAAAGAAACACAACAATTTAAGAATATCTCCTTTGTTGATAACAATTACTAAACAGTACAGTTACCCATCTGTATATAGTTTTGATTGATGGATTTTTAGTTTGAAGTTTACTCTTCTGCAATAAAATTGGGATGCAGCCACCCTGGATTTTAATGGAAGATCCAGGAAGTTTACATCCTGCCCAACAAAAATCTGTCTGCATTGTTAACATGAAGTTGAACTTATTCCTGGCTATGTTCACCAGGATAGACTTCTCCAGATCTGCCCTGTACTGTATTTTCTTAGCCTGTCTGTGGTTTTCATGGGCAGTATCTAAAGATATATTACCGTAGTTGAAGACCAGCCTGGTTCAAGATTCTATGGTTCCCTCCTAGCTTTTTCCAGGTAATTTAATTTTGTCTGGATCATCAAGCTATGACGTTCAGCATGCACTGGAGCCTTAAAGCAAGAACTGACCAGTATGACAGTAAGTCTAAAGTCTAGATTTTTAGCTAGAATAAGTTTGATTTTCTAATCCAAGTCAGGAGTTGATATCTGTCTGCGGCTTTGATAAAGCAGATGTGAGGACATCGTCCGAAGTATAGTGAGTCTTGCTCTGGTCTGGCCTGCTAAAGAAACATCTTAGCAAATAAAAAACAACAAAATTCTCAAATTATCTTTGCTCCCTACATAGGGTAATGAACATTAAGCTGTTAGTATGAAGAACTTTTTTGCAGGAAGTACACTGCATTGTCCTTAGTTCTTGTCAGTTGCAGTGCCATAAGCCTTGATACAAAATGTAAGAACTGGGAGAACATAATGCAGGTTGGCTCTGCCCTTCAAAGTAAGGCTCCCTCTTTAAGACGATGCCAAAGAATGAGCTTCAGCTTTGAAGGACATCATGAAACGTTTTCTCGTGCTTCCTATAACGCCCTGAGAACATGCCCTCTCATCCTCTCTCATGTAGACCTGGAAAGGGCTGCATCTGGGAGAGCTCCAGAATGGCTGTCCCTGCAGACTGAGGGACAACATTCTTCAATGCTTTTCATTAAGTTGACCTGCACCCTACTGTCCAGAACAGGATAGGTGCAGAACAGACTGCTTGCAACATTTTCTATACATTTCAAAGGGAAAATTTGGCCCTGAGATCCAGCAGTGAATCAATCAATGCAGCTACCCATGAGTCACACAGAATACAGAGAACAAAGCCTTGAAAGGCTAAACTTTCCTTAACACTGAAGGCACCTCAACTTTCCCAAAACGGAAGATGGACAGAGGTACTTGGTCTAGCAAAAAGAGCTGTTGTTATCTACAGTGCAAGAATATTTAGAGCTTTAAATGGCACTAAGCTGTTGTTGTTTGGCTCTCTCACGTTTCTAAAATTGGTTCTAAAATAATAAGAAACACATGCTTCCATCAAATAACCCTGCATTATTTCAGCTTTTTAAACAAGCAGAAAAGCTCGGTTTAAGTACGATTTCCTAAAGAATGAACAATTTAAAGTTGACTATAGTAATCATACATAGCAGCTGTAACAAAGTAGGTTTTGTGAACTTAAAAAAAAAAATAGATTAGATGGTTAAGAAATAGTTTAGGAAATATATGTTTTGCTAATTACAATAAGTCCAATTAGGTATTACTGTTTAATTGGTAAAACATAGATATGGACTATTTATTGCAATAATGATGGCATCTATTTATTTAACTAAATATTTCTAAGGAATTGACAAGTATTAAATTAGAGCCACCCAATAATATACATTACTGGTTTTCGAACATGGGATCTAACTTTTCTGTTTTAGATGCGTTACTGCTCCAGCAGAGTATTGAATTCCTCCCCAGCATCCACCAAGGGCTGTTAATCACCTGTTTATTAGGTCAGGTTTGTGGAGGTAACACTAAAACATGCAGGACACTGGGTCATGAGGAGAGTGTGTGAAAACCACTGTTAAAGAGCAGTTACAATAGTTTATACACTTACTAAACACATTAGGGGTATTGTAAAAAGGTATTGTATTAGTATTGTCAATACCAGACTGTAATTCATTTAATATCGGATCGTGAGGGACATTGTTAGTGTAGAAATAATTTGGGAACATCATTAAAGGGATGGCTGATTAAAGCAGTGGGTAGCACAGCGCCATAAAATGCAATGAACCCGTAATGTTATCATGATCATAACAGACTATGGCAAGCCTTTTAAAATTTAATAGTTTTACTGAACTCCTGATATCTGGAAAAAAAAAAACTTTTCCTTGTCATAATGACCATTTCCAACAAAATGATTTCAGTCACCTCTAAAGTAAACATTCTGGATGTCTACAAATAAATTAAAGATCTTCATATTCCTATTGTTACTGGTAAGCATTTGTATTATTTTGACTATGAAGAAATGTATTTCATATATCATAAATATATATTCCATCAAGCTGATAAATTTCAAAACATTTCTAGGTAAAACTTAATTCTTGCAAGGTTATTATTATTTTTTTTTTACTTTCTGAAATTAAGTTTCTGCTGCGAAAATGTAATTTAGAAAATATATTATTACAGTTCAGTCTAGGTGTGCGATTTTGATCTGGAAGAATCTTTTTTTAGTGATCTACAAATGGAGTAACAGAGAGGAGAGTGCTTTTAACAAATGTAAAAATAGCCTACCACAGTACACTTCATATAAACTTGGGAATTAACTCGAGCAACAATCTTCTTCTCCACCATCTTCCTCTGCTTTGCAGCTGTAGCGCTATTTTTGTACGTTCTTTTAAACACTTTCTTAACTTTTTCTTCATTAGAAACCCCAGTTCCAGTGACACAAAATACGAACTTCCTGTTGCCTGTTGTCATGGTAACTCATTGTATTGGGGCTCCACTGATAACGGCTTTTCAATCTTGTTAAGCACCTGTTTAACTCTGAGTTGACCTACTTAGCGTTGTCTGAACTAACTCATAGCAATCTGAAACTGAAAACTCAGAGTTACCGGCCTTAGGCTAGATCAATTTAGAGTTGGGAATTTGAATCTGAGTTTATTAAACCCAATTCTTGAAACGGACCCCAGAACCAAAAATCCTAATTGGGAGATCATGAGAAATACAGATGTTTTCAGGATCTTATTAGGATGGGTTCTCCATCCCTTTATTAGAGGCTTTTCTGGAAAAGTCCTGAAATGTGGGGACCGCAAGGAAGACAAAGGATCTGCTAAAGGAACTATAAACTAATAAACAGGAGAATTTTGCTTTGGAGCTGGATATCTTACCATCCCCCTCTAGACCTGTCACCCCTGTGACCTAAAAAAAACAGGAAGTAATTGATAGATCAGTCCAAATTGCAATCTAGATCCATTGGAGGGCCCCTTTCTGTTTTGCTTTTGCTATTCATGGAATGTTAATTTCTTTTCTCTGTACTCAAAACATGTGAGCAACAAAAATCAATAAGGGATCTTCCTGAGATTGTGTGTAGGTGTGTGTGTGTGTGTTGGGGGGGGGTTGGGCAAATAATGGTGATGAGAAGATATTCTTTTTATAGCGGCTGCCATGGTAACGATAAGAAGGAGAGATAGTAATATTCCAAAAAGTAAATGAGCCCCCCCACCTCCCGCTGGGCTGCTTGAGTCTGATGGAGTACAGAAATGGGAGACAACGCTCTCTTATACCTTATACAAACTACTTACCCCACTTTTACCAAACCCTCAGCACAAATGATGCTTCAGAGGAAACAAATGAGAAAATGCATCACTGCAGTTAGTGTGGTTATGTGTGTATCATTCGCCATGATGAGAAGGAGGAGTGGGATCAGGGATTGTGTGCCTGCTGGGTTGCATTGGGGAAGCATGGGTTGTGTGTGTGCTTAGGTGGTAGAGGTTTAACAGCTCCCACCTTCCAGCCAATAAACTGCACATAAGGATGGCTTGTTGGAGAGATTTTGTCAATGGTAATTGAAAGTGTACCATGCTATGTAAGAGGAGGGTTTCAGGCAGTGTTGTTGATCCTGAGTTGTTGTTCTGTGGGGTATGGGATGGGGGGTTGAGATGAAGGCATGAGAATAATTCATGTCTCTCCAGGGAATGCTGCCAACTTTGAAGCCTGTCATTTCACATAATCACAGCATGAGCCTACAAAGGCAACTTTCTGTCCTTAGACTGATAGAAAATGACCACCTGGGCCTAAAATGGAGATTTTGAAGTTTCAGGGAGTGGAAAATAGGGTGATGTGTTACATTTATTGTGAAGAGATAAACACTTTTTGTGACTGCATATAATTGGTTTGGCAAAATTGACTCTTCTGAGTTAAGGTCACTGAGGTCCCAGGTATAGGAGGGGAGATGAAGTAGGATACGATATTTGCTGGTCAAATACATGAAAAAAGTCGTACTTAGCTTAATAAAAATGAACAAAATGTATTAAAAGCTTGCACAGATAGTAAGATAGTAAGCATAAAGAAGTACATTCCAAAGCTAAAAAGCAGAGATGAATTTGATCCAATTAGACTAATTCTGTCACATGCAGATAAGGGGGGAAAACAAAAAGAAAAACAAAAGTTGAGTTCTCCAAAATAAAGTTTAAGACAGAATTACATTTTTCTCTTCAAAATATTTTAACCAGTAGTTCAGTAAACACACATATTTTGAAGATTCCTTGGAACATTAGATTCATTATGTTTCAGGATATTAAAATATCTTCAAATCAACCACATAAGGTCTAAGACCTTTAATAGGGATGCTAATATTTATATCTATTTATTATTGAAAAAAAATTGTTATTTCTTTGTATAGTAACACTCTCCAGGCAGACTTGGGGGATTTTAAAGATTCCAGACCGGATGGGATATAAAAGGTTAGGCCCAAGAGGAATCCCACTGAGGTGCAGATTTCAGCAGATTTTTTTTATTTGGCAAATAACAATTATTCTATCAATGAGCGATGGATCTCCTCTTCCTCTTTCTGAAGCTTATGCACTTGACAGAGAACGTCCATTTGAGGGCTCTTACATGTGATCTCTTTTCTTTATAATCAATGTTTTGTGAGCAGAGGAGGGCTGCAAAAAAGAAGGAATCTGGCTAAAGTCGTAACACCCCATCTTAACTTCAGAGACAAAAAAAACATGTCCTTTGTTTGGGTTAAGGATGTTACTGTTGCTTTAACAGAAGGATTGTATAACAAACCTTTTTATCCGAAAGTATTTGGTTTTTCTGTAATTACAAACAATACTAGAATGCCTGCTCATTAAGTGATGAATTTCAACTTTACTCACTGCTCCATATAGCCTACTCACCTCAGTACACACCTGCAAAACACTAAGCCAACGTACTCAATAATTTATCGAACACTTACTTCATTATGCTGAGGCAGATTTGTTTTGTTAATTTATTAATCTTTGCATGCTATGCTAATGTCCAGCCAGCCGTGCAGTGATAACAGAAGCAGTCTTGTCCCCGGTGGAACAAATGAGAATTTATGGGCTCAGGTTACTACAGAAATGAACTCCAATCTCCAAAATCAATAGTCTCTGAGTTGGGTAAATAAATGCCTGTAGAAACACGAAGCAACTCAAGGTTTGACTGCATCTCTCTGCGCTTAGATTCTACTGCTGACAAGACAGCAGTAAAACTCAGGGTGCCAAACCCAAGATGAGAAGATAACCCTTCAGGAAGATACATGTTATCATATTAAAGGCAGAAAACTTGACCTCATACTGTACAGATTAGTTCAGGTTTATCTTCTTCTTTCTTGTCTCCCCTGTGGCTCTCCTGACTTTCTCTCTAGCTATGCTTATGGAAATAAAATCAAAGCAGGATCTGAGAAAGCCCAGAGTATCAGCATCATCAACAGAGAACGGATGATCGAATATATTATTGATCTGCTGCATGAAGTCCGCATATGAATTATTGAGCAGAGAAGCGCTCAGCCTTTGAGTAGGGGGAATGTTGTTGTCAGGGAGTAATAGAGGAAGAGGAGAGCAAAGGGCTTGTTTAAACTGCAATTTGTTTCTCCTGCATGCATGCATCAGCGCATGAAAAAACTCGCCATCACAGATGCATCTTCGTTAACTTTGCTCTGCAGCGACTTAAAACATATTTTTTCAATCTATCTGCCTATTCTTTTACTCTGAATTCTGCATCTCTCTTCACCTCCTGTACCTCATTTTCCATCTCCTCAAGTTCTTATGGAACATCTGCATGATGTGGCTATAAGTGGTGCAGAGAAGGAGATCCAAAATTTTGGGGAAAAATGGCCATAGCCAATAACTGGAGGGAGCTGTATCCCTAGCAAACAACCCTAATAGGAATTATGAATTAGGACCACTAATTTCTCAAATAAAACACTCTTGTTTTAAATGGCTTGGAAGGAAAGAATGTTTCGAGGCATCTTTAAAGATGCAACATATTGCTTGTTCTGCTTGTCAGTGAGGAATAGAGTTAATGAAAATATATGTAAGGACATATATGTTCTACACTATACACAGAAGGGCACATACATGTTTTCTATTTTGTAAATCAAAAATGGATTTTATATGCAAAACAAAAAAAGAAGCTTTGTTTAATAATTAACCATTTTTTGCGGTTTAAAATCCTTTTAAAATTTAAACAGTTTCATCTGTCCGTCTAGGGCATAAAGTAAAGCAGTGCTGCATGTACCCTATCATTTGCACCGCAGCACAATGCTTAAATAAGGCAAAAAAAATTGTCTTTCACTTTAAAAAACTAATTTCCTGACTTTAAACACACTCTTCTGACACACACTCGGAGCCTGTTCAACTGAAGAAACTCATTGCTTTCCTACATCCACCTGCGACTAAGCTAATCAGCTTTGAACCACACCTCCACGAAAGCCAATCGGCTTCCAAAGTTCATCTTAAAAGGCCTCTGATACGCACCTGTCTGCTCCTGTGTGCAGGCGGTGGATGCGCTGTGACTTCATTCAGATGACACCGTTTCAACCCACCTCCAGCCCCTCCTCCACCATCGTAGCTAAAGCTTCATCAGTGTCATTCCTCCTGTACTCTTACTGAATTCCGCGTCTCATTTTAACCAGTCCGGCAGAAGACCGCCATTTTGAGCCTGGTTCTGCCAGAAATTTCCTCTCCACTGTCGCTCCATGCTTGCTCATCATTGACAGGTTCTCTCAATCTGTGTTATCAAACTGAACTTCCATCTTCCAGGTCCCTGAGTGAAGCTCTATTATCAGCTCACGCAGTCTACTGGATCTCCCCATAAAGCTCAGCATACCGTCTCACTAACCAGCAGTCTACAGACTGACCAACTTCATCTATCTCCACTCCGACACCAGTTTAAGGCCTGGGTGGAAACACCCCTATTCTTTGCTCCTGTTCATGCATATCTATCAAATTAAGCGCTATGTTTCCTGCCGAGGTCTGAGCTCCAAAGACAAAGTAATTGCATCAATAAATTTCTCCTAATTGTCTTTTCTCTTCGTGTGAGTTTTTCAGATTGAACTACTGTTGGTAAGCTGCATATAGTAGAACATCCTGGTCAAGCAGCTGACTGTAGTCTTACATCAACAGATAACCTGGCTAATGATCCAGCAAATATTGCTTTTACTACTATTCTTACTCTTTAAATAGTAGAATCGATTGGAGATATAATATTCTACACAATGAACCTGAGCGTCAAAGCCCAACTTCAACCATTGTTTTCCATAAACACACCTCTGCATATAGAGATTATTGTCTTGTCCAATTTTATAATTTTCTTTTCTGCTAACATTTAAAAACAACATGATTATTTAATCAAGGGCAAAGAGTTTTTTATACCTCTGTTGGCTCAGACTCTAAACAAATTTGAAAACCTTTCTTGAAGTCATTCAACTTAACATGATAAGCAAAAACCATACTGGTACAATCAGCTATAAGAAAATCGATAAATGGTGGTTTCTTTCTAATGCAATATAATTCCTAACTGTATAAACCATGATATATTACTGCACTCTCCCTCCCTCACATTTTTTTGTTTTTTGCACACACTGCCAGTCAGCTTGACGAAGACAATAATTTTTTCTCTCTCGATTAAGAAAATGAAAATTCTGTTGTTTGATATATTTCCAACCACAAAAGAATGAAAAAGAGTGACACAGAAATTAACTGAAAATTACCAATCAACAATCATGTAATCATATATAAGGTTACTGCTTTATGGCTACAGCTGAAAATTTAGTCCAGTGTCTTTAAAATAACCAGCTGCAAGTTGGCTATCAGTGCAAATAGAGTGAGAACTAAACCAGCCAGCAGCTGCTAACTTGACTTGCATTGCTTTATGAAAACCAAACTGGGAAGAATAAAATACTCCCTGCAAAAAGCCATTAACAACTCACAGGCTACCCAGTCGGGGATGTTATAGAAAATATTATAATTCTCTACTGTACCTGTAATAATAGAAAATTCATATTTCTTGGGCTGCAACAGAGATAATTATCTTCTTTTTATTTCAAATAAATGCAATGAGCCATAATATCAAACAATTATACATATTGGCCTGTGCCTCCTTGGAATTAAAAAATAAATCTCATGAATATCTTTATAAAATAGTATAACCTTAAGTCCTTGTTTAAACTAAATTGACATTTTTAAATTAATACATTTTATTTATTCACATAATCCTCTCCTCAACAATTGAGAATAGGATTTCCCTCCAGGCCTTTCAGACATTTAAAGCAAGAGTATCTTTATTTAAAAATATAGCAGTCTAATCTGTGCTAATAGAGAATCATCCGTATTAGTGTCGTTTACAGGTGTTGCAGATCCCTCCAACTATTGGCTATTGCCATTTTTTGCCCAACATTTTGGCTCTCTCTTTTTATGCACCACTTTAGCCACATATGTCGACCACACTTTTCAGTTTGTCACACTGCCTTTAAAATGATGTAAAATGAAGAATTCCTGGGTTATGTGGCACCTTGGCAAATTTTAATATCAGAGCCTTCTATTTAAAAAAGAATAAATGTCAAAAAGAAGGAAAAAACATGCAAAAAAAAAATGTTTTGTTAAGAAACAGTGGTTTACAAAACATTTTCAAACGATAAAGAAGGGATACAATTTTGCATGTTACATAATACTGTATGTTGTGCATCTTTGGCTCCCTGGATCTGGCTTGATTTATCTATGAATTGCTCAACTGACCTATGATTTCAGAAAACTAAATGCTCCTTGGTTTATATGCTTTTTACGATGGTAAGTTGTCCTGTTTCTTTCCCAGGTAGAAGTATGGTATGTACACAATACTGGCATTTATCAAGATAAAGCAGCACCCCTGGAAAGTTGAATAAAAACTCCCTTTTTTCAAAGGTTTACTGCAGCACAATAGAAAGAAAAGGTTAAAATCCAACCTATGATCTGATTAAAGTTATTAAGTAGAAGTAAAACCAGAGTTTGACTATAATTTGTTCTTACTGCAACTCTAATGGGCACTCCCACTGTCTAGCAAATGACAGCAGTTATTTCTTATGGTAAATTTTACTCCCTACTGAATAAATGCACTAAAACTGAGGATGCATTCTTCCAGAGTTTTCTTTAACAACTGCAAAACAGAACAATCCATTGAAACCTGGCAGAGCTTATAAAAAAGTTGCAGGCCACTGTACAGTGTTCACAGCATAAAACAACAACTTAAAAAAAGATAGCTTTAAAGGCAGGGAATAAATCTCTTGATGGTTTAGTCTGTGCAATTTAAAGCTAATGGACTAAAACATGCAAAAACTACTCGAACTATCATTAAATCCTTTATGGCAAATTTGTCCACATCTGCTGTTAATTTCTCATTACTGCTGAGCTTGAGGAAATGACTTGAGGCAAATCCCTGTGTTTCTTACTTGATCTCACTTTCCTGGACCCTCTCTTCATCCAGGTCCTCTATGAACTTGTCCCCCTTCATCCAGTAGATGAGTGGGCTGGCGTCTCCGCTGTAGCCAAAAAATGCTCTGCATGTGAGGTTCAAAGCGCTTCCTGCAAAAAGAGGAGACAGGCCGTCACTTTCAAGAGTTCTGTTGCCTTGTTAAAGGTGACATGTTTGTGCACACCCTGACAAATCAAAGTCAGATGTACTGACACGTGCTTATTGTGATTAAACTTTTGACATACTTTTTAGTTACACCCACGCATGCAAAGACACATGCTTCATAACATTATCACACGTAGAGACAAATTGCTGCACAAATGTCACAAAGCTTTGTCACAACCTTTCTTTACAGGCAGCAGAATGTATATTTTCTAGCATAAAAACAAGTTAAGAAAAATGACCACACGGAGGCACTCAAGAGCTGCCCGAAATCCCTCCTGGAGCCTGGTACCATGGGAGAAAATAGGGATTTGAAAGAAGACAGACGATAACATTATTTTATTTGGAGCTGCTGCTGGGTACGACGGAAGGTCAAGAGTCAACAACTGCAGTTTGCAGAGAGTTGATCTGTGGAAGAGGGAGTAATTGTCTCTGGGGAGTCAATGGGATCTTTGCTCTGTGAATGAACAGCTAAAAAGAGAGGGCACACATTCACGCCGACTGTCATTTTAGTCCCAATTAAAAAAGTTTCAGCAAAGCTACTAGCATTATTTACTTATTCAAGGAAAAAGAGATCTGTAAAATAAATAATGAGCCCAAAAAGAAGAAAAACTTATCAATTGTAAAACTCCATTTTACATGAATCAACCATATAAGCTGATCATAGCTGGAATTAACAGGCCTCCTTTTACTTCTTCTCTGCTTGTTTGTTTATGCACTTCAAGCATGTGAAACAGAGCATGCACAGGTTTATCTTTTACACCATGTGATTGGTAATATGACAGGAAGGACTTAGTGCTGTCCCTCTACAACAATATAAAAACAGTGATCATCGGCTGCTGTAAACTCTTCACTGTAACTCATCCTCTTATAATAAAGGAAAAATGATACATGATTTTACATTTCATAAAGAAGAAAAATAAAATTGTTATGTGCAGTCATGCATTATGTTGTAGTTACATTTTGAAGCCCTTTGGGATATTTCACCAGCTGGCACACTGTCAAGAAACAATATTTTTCCCATTTTTCCTCGGCTCAAGCTCAGTCTATTCCGATTAAGAAAATCTGTGAGCAACCATTTTTAAGTTTCACAAAAGAATCTCAATTTGGATTAAATCTGGACCTTGACCATGCCATTTTGAGTAATGAATGGACCTTAATATAAATCACCCCACTGTATCTGTAAATACACTGCAGCTCTGTGTTTTGAGTCACTGTCCAGCCAATCTCAAGTGTAAGCAAGGTGAATTCAACAAGATGTACCTTGCAATTTCTCTCCTACAAACTGCAAAAGTTTAATTATGGCCTCATCTGACTGGTAGGCTTTTATCTTACAATATGGTTACTATACCAGAAGAAGGACAGAAAACTGTCTGCTGTGTTCCTTTGTCTTGATAAATCTTTTTGTTCACTAATGTTCTCCAACAAACCCCAGAGGCTCCAGAACCGCTGGATTTACACAGAGACTGAACAACGAAATATACTATTACTCGTCCTCTGAGAGCAATTCATCGTACTATAGTTTATGAAATAAAAAAAACATTTATTTCTTTCATTCTGTTTTGAAATAATGATGTCTTGTGTTTGTTTAAACTGCTAATCCAACTGGCATTTGTTGGTTGAAGCATGACAGAATGTAAAAAAAGGTTTGGGTTATATCAGTCCTTTGGGAAAGCATCGTAGGCAGATTAATTTTCATTCATATCCTGCAAACCTGATAATTAACTAAATAGAACAAAGGTTAACATACATCTTCATCTAACTTATTTATTTGGTTTAGTTCAAGAACATTGCAGATTACAATAGAGAAGAGACATAAGAAAAAACAGACAAAACAGAAACATTGACAATTTAGTTAATAAAAGTCAATGCATATATATACTTCTCTTCTTTAACTCAGGATTCATAGTAAAGTCAACTGAGCTTTGAATGCCGTTGGTTTTTGTTTGTAGTTTTGCAACCAGAACAGCAAAAAAGCTCCTAAAGCTTTTCAAATTATTATTTTTAAACCCAGTCATGTGTAATATTAAAAAAATAGTAATTAAACACTGCTCATAAATATTTCATAAATAATACTTATAGTGTGTATATCCTATTTTTAATCTGACTAATAAGTGTAGACCATCAGGCTAAATGCAAACCATTGCAGCACAGACCTCAGTATTTCTGCCCTGCTCTTTAAGATGCATTGTCATTTAGTAGGGTCATATCTTGACTACTGAGACGTATTAAAAAGACATGACATGCACAGTAGCTAAACACTTGTATGTAAACACAGTAATACATTTAAGTGCACCTTGTGTTTCATTCAAATTATTTAGAAAGAGTCACAACACTACTGAAATCAGCATATTTCCCCTTTATACTGTACACTGTGACTGTATCAGTGGGTCAAATGTGTTTACGGCACCACCATCGAGGTAGACTTAAAAAAAAAAAAAGAAAGGGTTGTGTATGTTTGAACTGAGTCCCTGAATCCTCCAAGCTTTTCCTGTCTGCAACCGAGAACTACCTTCAAAAGATTTCAGGAGGTCACTGGCAGAGCAGGGAAAGTTTTAGATGCGCGGGGAGGACACTCAGGACCGAAGCGATAGCACTCTCTGCAAGGAGCAAGGACTGACATTTCCAAAGTTCAACAGCTACTCTCAGCTTGGTATTTGTGCACAGCCAGGCTCAACAAAGGCTACATGCAGTACCTACAAAACAGGAGCCCCCTGTGCATAAATGCTGCTGGAGAATTACTTCAGTGCACAATTAAACAACATGCAACGTCTAATACAGGAGACATAAAAGAAAAAACACTGAGCATCCTTCTCTGATAATAAATCTGTTTGGTTTTACCCCAACTGCAAATTAAGAATGTCACGCTGCCAGCAGCTGCTGCCTGCAGAGGAAGTCTCCACTGAGCTGCCTGGGAATCACAGGAAACAGCCGAATCCCTCCTGCTGTCTTATTCTAATCCATACACATCACTTTCTAAAATACCCTCATGTCAACCTGTGTTAATACCACTGGTTGTTAATCATCATTATCTCTCACCAAAACACACAATTACGACTAGGAACTCTCCTGCCAACAAGGTAACCATGCAATCTCATAAATCCCCTTCACTCATTAATTTCCTATGACTAGTACATTTTTCTGTTCGGTTTCATAAGAGGCATGCTTTCTTCTTTGCATTAAGATTTTTTTTTTCTTATCATTCCTGATAGGATCAAAAATGCAAAAGATAAAATTGCAACTTATTCTTTAAGATATTTAACCCCAAAAACTATACCTCTAGTTTCTATGAGGAAGGTGGAGAGTAGAGAAGTATTAGATAGAAAGATAGAACACTATACAAATACTTAAAGAATTCAGAATGCTTAACAAAATATGGTTGATAAAAGCTTGCATTTTACATCTAAAAAACAAAGATAGCTTTGTAAACTTATGAAAAATAAACTAGCAATTCTTTAAATATCTACATTTTATAGCATTCTTTCACATAAACCTAGAACATTTGCACACTGCTGTGGTTTTACAAAAGCACAAACACAGAGAATCACCATGAGTGTAAAGCCAGTTTTAAGTCAGTACTGCAAAGCTGAAGGGAATTATTTAAACTGAAAATGAGGAGTGAAAAATCTGCATTGTGGCACACTGTCAAAGCCCAAGAGTTGTGTCTTTATTATTGTGATCTATCTATAGCCTCAGAGCAGATTGTAACCTATAGTATCTCAGAAGAATGGGTCAGTGTTTGCTTCAAGAAATTTTGAATTTTAATGATTTCCTGAGACTATTGATTTTCAAATCCATAAAGTTTTATAAAGCATGCTTGGGTTTGCAATAAAAGAAAAACAGAAGAGCATAAAATGTCAACAACTTAGGTAGCTTTAAAAAGCAGAAAAACAATCTGCAAAATATATATAAGAGGGTGAGATGTCTTCACCCTGAAAATCACATTTTATATTGTGTAGAGCTTCATGGACAGAGTGTCTTTAAAGAATCATTTCTGCAACAGGAACAGGAAGTCTGGCTGAGGTTGAAGGGAACTATTTGTAGATGAGGCTAAATACAGGACAATTATGAATGGAAACCTGATGGAGGCCTCAAAAGTCTTAGAACTGGGACAGACGTTTACCTTTTTAACAGGATTTGAGCAAAAATATACAGTCAGAGCTAAAATGAAATAGTTTACTTCTAATTATTCATAAGTACTTTTACTTATCTTAATCTTACATAAAAACATCTTAATTACATTGAATATTTTTGACTTGAATCAAGCTAATGAAACTTGTTTAGAGTTGCAAATAAACATTACCTTTAAAATACTTTTATTTAATAAATATCTTCCACAGGAGATTTATCCTTTCAAATAACCACTGTGCCATTTAACATTTTTGTTTGTAAAAGGAAGGTAAAAACTTTCTCAAAGAGAATAAATATGTTTCAAATTGTTGGCTGAAATTTGTGGAAAGTAATGCAATAAAGAAGACGAAAAAACAAATAGTGATTTTCCTACTTTTAAATGATCACAATATATATTTCTGTAACATTTAGAGTCAATTGTTTGAGAAAAAATTCAATCCATCCATCTTCTCCCACTTATTCCGTCAGGGTTGCAGTGGAGATGGTGCCTATCTCTGGCAGTCTATGTGTGAGAGACACAAGGACACACAACCTTGCACACACAAACTCATACTTAAGGACAAGTTTAGAAATGCTAATTAACATAACAGTCGTGTTTTTGGACTGTGGGAAAAAGCAGGAGTACCCGGAGAAAACCCACACATGAACAGAAAGTCGCGGTTGGGTGGAAGGTTTTTAGAACCCAAAATAAGAGATCAGGAGGCAAACTACAGAAAGTCAGGATCTAAGGGACAATCAGTCAAAGCACACATGAGGAGCCAGGAAGATATGAGGAACCAGCACTGAGGAACTGCACAGGGAGACTATATATGGAAAGACTGGACCAATGAGCTGACAAGGAACAGGTGTGGATGGAGGCGTCTAGAAGGAAGCCAAGGGGAAAGGAAACAAACACAAGGGGGCAACAGAGAGTAACTCTAGAAATACAAAAGAACGAAAAAATATAATTAAAAACAGCTAGAACAACAAAAATGGTAATTAAACCAATAAACTAGAAAACACAGAAGGACAAGAATAAAAAGTATAACTGAAAACTCAAAAAGAAAACTTAAACAGAACCAAAAAGTGCACACTGAAGAAAGACCCCAGGTCTTGACTCAATGCAGCTGCGCTACCCACCGTGCAGTCCCCCATTTAATGTAATGAAATTATTTTAAATTATTAACTGTCTCCTTCTTACTTTTAGCCAAAGTGATGAAGAGAAATTGTTGAGTATCTGAAGAGCCACTTGTGGCTCCGGAGCCACAGATTGTTACCTATGTGCTATATCTTTGCACCAATGGCACACAATCCATTATATGCAGTATGATGATAGTACATTATTTCTAAACGATATACTATTTACATTTGCAGCTGATTCTTAAAAAAAAAGATATATATAGGGAAGATTTTTTTCCCCAATATGCTATATTGATGGCAGTAATACTGCACATGCCCAGTTAGACCCTGCTTCTAACAAAACATGTTCTGGAGGTGTGAATGCTGTCCTCCCCATTTATATCAGTTCATTACATCTTAGCTAGACTGAATCATTGTTTATCTTACTTTGGAGTTATATCATTAGCATTTGCTATAAGCCGTATGTCTAGCAAGCAAATGGTGTTCTGTCATAGCTGACAGCTTGGGGAGAGCTTCAACACTTATTGCAACTGTCCCTAAGGTGGAGAGCTCTTCAACATCCAGGGAAATGTGGCTGCAGTGGTGGATTTGCAAGTCCTGGACACATAAAGATTGCACAACTGGAAGTGATTTTTACACATGCCACAATTATGAATACGACTGATGGGGAAGGTAGGGGGTTGTGCAATTAATTTTATTGTCCATTAAAAATAAATATTTTGCTCTACTAAGAAAAGTTTAATAATTCTTCAAGGTGTTGTGCTTTTAAAAATATTTTTTTAATATTATTCAAAACAGGCTGTTGTGATGTAAGGAATATCTTAAAAAGTTGTGTTTGCCATGTAAATTTGGGATGTTTCATAGTAGTATTTGAAAACATTTCAAAGTTGTATTGTTTTACTTTCTGATGTCTGTGTATGCAAACTTTTCAGAGGGCATAGTGTTGCAATTCAGTTGTAAATTCAGTTTATTAAAAAAGAAAAATTCTCAGAAGAAATTTAGAAAAAGAAACAAAATTTGATTTGTAGTTAAATGGATGTTTGACATATTACAATGTTCCTAGGGATGTGGTTGGCTGCAACAGTTCACCTCTTAATGAATATGGTGAAAAATCTATCGTATGTTATTGAATTTAAAATGTAGCAGCAATTAGCAGACAGATGTATAGTAAGTCAAAAATGAATAAAAGTTTAGAATAGGCTCAATCATCTTGAAGTTGTTGAGAGAAAGGAAAAAAAGTGTTTAAACCATTCCCAGTCTCCCCTATGGAAACAACAGTGATGCAGGAGTTTACCCTGCAAGGGAAGGGTTGACGGTTCAAGAGGCTCCAGCTTTCAATGTTGCTGTGTCCTTGGGCAAGACACTTCAGCTGCATTGCATACTGATTGTGGTCAGAGGGCCCGGTGGCGCCAGTGTACAGCAGCCTCACTTCTGTCATTGAGCCTCAGGGAAGCTGTGGCTCCAATGTGCCCTCCACCATCAGTGTGTGAATGGGTGAATAACTGAATTTAGTGTAAAGAGCTTTGGTCAAGTCTTCTGAATTGAAAAAAGTGTTAGATAAGTGAAGGCCATATTAAAAGCTATTTGCAGCATAACTTTTTGACTTCCAATAGTGCCACAAAAGCATTATGGATTTTGATTTTTATATATGTACAATAAAGAACCACAGCTTTAAGTGATTAAAAATGGCTAGTGAACTTAAATTAGGTTTTAGAACTGAAGGTTTAGCAGTGATACAATAATTTTGCTGATGTTTAATAAGCTTTAATCTGAACTTTCTCAACACTTCCCTACCTGCTCCATCCTTGCCGTCATTCAAGAAATCTCTGAGAACCAATGCATCTTGGGGTCACTTATTCCAACAAAGCTTGAAGGTTGTTTAATGGAAGTACATAAGGTGCTTTGGATAAAAGTGTCTGCTAACTGAAAAGATGTAATGTGACGTTACCAAGCAACTAGAGCTCTCAGGGAGTCACCTCAGACTGCCAAGAAATAATCCATCACATAACTGTTTATTGTAACAAACAAAAATGTTACTCCGAGTTAATTTTTCAAATTGTCAAGCTAAAGATAATGCTTTTTTTAAGATTACAAACTGGTGGTATATTTTATAGACAAACTGTCTCATAAAACTCTTTGAAGTGACAAAATGTAGTTTCTACTGACAGTTACTTTTGTGAAAAATCCATTAACTCATGCCGCATTTATTTGGCAGAAGCTTATGTCTGTAGGGGTTTAAAAAAAGAAAAAATTGAATGGATTCACTGAATACAAACAATTATGGCATTTAGAGCAAAAAGAATATAAACAGAGAGCCACATTAGGCCTTTTAAATAATCATAAAGACCCTTTCAAAAGAAGATTCACACAGCAATGAATACTAGTAGAAAACAAGTGACCTCTAATGTGGAACAGGTCTGTCCTCACTGGAAAATACAGAAATTCTGCATCAGTTTTTTAAAATACTGAGCAATCAGGGGAGCAGGCATCATGATCAGGTTTAGAGTCTCTCTGAAATGATTATCAGTTTGATATGCATGGACTCTTGCTGCATGTTCTGCTGATTTCCCTGTATTTTTGGGGATAATTAGACCTCACAGAGCTGGCACTCAGACCCACACAGAGGAATACTTCCTGAGCCAAAGGGGAGAAAAACAAACCTTACAGTGAAAAGGCTCTACGAACTCTGCACAGATGCACACAACACACAGTGAGATTGACAGCGAGAACACTATAAGAGGAGCAGATGAATTAACAGACTGGCAGAAAGTTAGAAAAAAACAAATCAATAAACAATGCATATTCAAACATGAATATAGAAGAGCTCCCTGCTAACATCCTGTCATTTTCATCAGATTCACAATCTTTCCCTCAAACACACACAGATGATTTCTATGTTCTATAAATTCAGTGCTTGGAGGGCCATTTAATTTGATGTTGTTTGAAGGCCACCAATAAGTCTTATTTGTAAAATTATCAGCAATAAGAAAATTATAAAAAAAAAATAAAACACATTGCGCGTATTGCTTGCAATGTAGAATAAAGAAGATACATATGCCCAAACAGCTGGCTTTCATTTCATATTCTCGTTATACAAATTGATCACCACATAGCAAAGGCTACCACAGGTTTAGTCACCATGTTAAAAAAAAAATGAGACACAAGATATGATAATCCCACGCTAAATTCAGATAAGATGATCACAGCTTGGTGAAGGAAAAAACATTAGAAAGGGTATTTCTGCATGAAAAACACATATCAATGCCCCAGAGAAAGAACTAAATTGGTGAACACAACACAACAGATAGGTGTCAATCATGGTGATGGCAACAAAAGAAAAGTGCATTCAAGAGAAATTGAGCACTTATTATTTTTTGTGTCAAAGTGGAAAACAAAAGCAGGGGTTTAGTAACAAAGGGTCAGCTTTAATAAGGCCACAGAATGACAGGGATAACATCAGGAGAGCTTTTGCGGTGAGTGTTACAGTTATAATTGCTGAGGATTTTCCAAACCCAAGCAGTCAGGCCCTGAAGTTAATATCTCTGTTTGGGACGTCAAACAGATGTGAGCAGGTCTTCTCTAAATTGACTCGCAAAAAGTTGCCTCCACTCAAGATCTTGTGATTCTAATCTGTGAAAATCTGCAACCACTGTCATTAATATGTCCTCCAGCACAAATTCAATGCCACATTCAGCACACATTCAAAGAAATAGTTCCAACCCTCCAATCATTTTTAATACAGAACATTCTATAGCTTTATTTTTTGTTATTAAAATACCTTTAATGCTCACATTGAAAAATAACAAATTTCATTTCAATAATACAAACAAAAATCTGTAACTGTCTAAGGTTCTAAAGATTTGGTCTTGCCTTCAGAAGACCTATCAAAAGCTTTTCTCTCTTCAGAGAGGACAAAAAAATGGTTCACCGCCCCTAATCTAGAACAATGCATGGGTATAAAGCACATTAAGGAATTAATAAAAAAGAAGACTCTAACATGACATCTGGGAAATCTTATGCACAAACTTGCTGATGCCTATTTCATATTAAGGTTTCTGCACTGTGCAGAACAATTTTCTGGTTTACCAGCATGTAAAAAAATATGTAATGTAAAAATCCTTTTGATTTATATCCAGGTAGAGTACAAGTAATTCTGTTTTTTTTTTTTTTTAGTTTAGAGAACAAATAACAAATATTCCTAATCTTCGTCTGTATGCAATAGCCAAAGAAGAAAGGTCCTCAATTTTGAGTTTGAGTTAATTGAACATTGTGTAGTAAAAAAAATGTTGATAAGCTAATATTTGTGAACATGGCTCCAAAATATCCTTCCAATAATGTTGTTTAAAATATTTTAAATAAAAACAGTATAAACAGCAAACTATGACAATTGGCATAGTTGTCAGAAAAATATATATTTTTTAGTAGGTTTTCTGATTATGAAAATAGCAATAATTAGAAATTTAGAAAACATAAGATATATCACATAATATAATTGACACCTCAGTTCTTGCAGCTGAATTTGAATTTCATAAAAATCACTTTATTAAATAAAAGAAGTGTGAATTTTTTTTTTTACATGACTAGCTGACAATATAATCAGTTATATAGCAATTTGGGGATTTTGTTAGGTACAGTTGGTAAAAGAAAACATTGCATTTTTGATTTGAAATAAAAGAGATACAGATTGTAGACATATTGCCATGTGATTTTACGTCATGGCCTTATCTACTAAGGTTTAGACCCATGAAATGCAGTTTTCAGAGGCTACAGCAGTGTGTATGAAGCCACATCTCTATTATGAAGAACAGTATGGTTAATATGACCCATGAGCTTTCTTTACTATAAAGAGTTGAGATTTACTTACGTCTTTTATGAGAAGATAATTTTAAAATCCTCAAAGACCACTTTTCTTTATTATAGATAATACAAAAACTAATTATAGGTCTGCCTGTAATGATTTCTTAAAGTGGTGCAAATGTTCATTCTGAAAGGAAGCATATGCACTGACAATGTTGTGCTCTTGAGCTCTACTTGATTAACTTGGTTTTTGATGATTAGTTTTCACATTACTCATATGTGTTCATATATTCATGTATGAAGTTTACAATCCATTAGATTAATGTCTTAAAAACACTCACAAAAAACAACAAAATACCTAGATACAGATGTGCAATCAGCTGAATGAATACAAGCATTGAAAAAGGGACATTTGGTGCTTTAAAGCTTTTCAATTTCATACCAAGGTTACAAATCTGACATTTTTAATTGGAGAGAAGTTAAATTGAAATCATTTATTTATTATAAACCCAGTATATCATACTTTAATTTGGCTAATTTATATAAGACAATGTCATTCATTAAAAACTAACATATAATTCCTTACAAGAAAAGTGTTTTTTTACCTTCTGCTCTCAGAATGGAAAAATTCGATTATGTAGGACATGAAATGTCTCGTGCCACATCTAATATTGTTTTTTGGTATAGATTGCTTACAAAAATGAGAGCAGGTCAACCTTAAGTATTGTCATGATAGTCCTTGTCGTGCATGAAAGCTGATCCTAACCAAGCTGAGGTGAACAGTAGGTAAGCTATATTTTATATGTGAGTCCTTGCAATAAGGTAGCAGAAAGCAGAGAAATAACATTTGTGTCCTTTTCATATGACTCATCGATACAACACCTATATAAAGTGCAGTGTGCAAAACCTCCTAGTGAAACAGAGACCCAGTACAAAGACAGGAATGTGTAATTGTGAGATGTGTCGGATCCATTTAGTGAAAACAAAATGAGAGAGGTGAAAATATGCCAGCAGTAAAAATATAGTCAGAGCTCAGGTGCAAAACAAGGTGAGTGGAAAATTTAAAACACAACTATCATTTATTCACCAGCCACAATTATTGATTACACCCTACTGGTAACAAGTTGCCTTAATTTTAACCCAGGCATGTAAGTAATAGGCCTCAGTGCACAACAGCTTGTTTTTCCAAACTGTTGCTTTCCATTTCCTGTCAACCTGGGCAAATTGCAACCTGGATTTCCTGTTCTTTTGTCTCACTCTCTGTAGTCCTGTGGCTGTTAGCCTTGGTTCCACTGGAAGTGGAAGTGGCACGTTTGCTGCTCTGCCAGGCTGTTGCGGCGGATGGCAACAATTCTGGTCCTCAGATTGGTTCCACTGAAAGCACTGCTACACGTTCTGAAGCATCCCAGAAAGCCAGCTGCTGGTCGCTTTTCTAAAATAGGCAGCTGATCTATTTCTGCCGTTTTCTGCTTCAAGTCCACGTCAATCTGGGGCCAAGCAGATCGGTAAGGCAGGAAGTCACTAGATGAAAAGCAAAGTGGATCCACTCAATTTTGCAAGTAAATGACTACATGTGCAGACTTTGGATCTTATTTTCAGGACTTTTATGTAATAAAAAATATGTTCATTCTATTAATAAAAAGCCCTAATAAATACGACAGTTAAATCGGAAGTATAACTAAAAAAATGAAATATTTAAATTTTCTTCCTCTGCAGCATGTACGTGCTGCTTTCAAATCCACTGGAACCGAGGGCTTAGCCATCCGCTACAAGGACAGATTTGATGTCTTTTCAAAGACAGTGCACAAAAAAGGAGTTTCTGAAATATTCAGACCAAGCAGCAATGGACTAACAGATTTGTTGGTAGCTATCTTAAAAACACTATAATCAGATGGTGTCAGCCTTGGAGTCCTGAAGGCCTGTGCAGAGCAGGTGATTCTACAGCAGTCCTTTAACCTCACCCTGAGCCAGGATGCAGTTCTAAAAAACCTACTGCCTCCTTCCAGAACAACATAAAACTCATCCAACAGTCTGCAGTGACTATTGAACTTTTGCCCTGACATCCCACTTCATGAAAGTCCCTGTTGGTCCACCTGAGCAAGCATACAGTCAGGACCAACTGCAGTTTCTTTATTGCTGTGGAGTTGGAGTTAAAGATGACATCATATACCTGCTTCACAAAAACCCACATTGATTGAGGCAAGGCAGAAATACCCCTGAGGGTCATGTTCTTTGATTTGGCTGGTGGATTTAAAATTATTCAGTCTTATTTGCTATGTCAAAAACTCCAGAAGATCCATCTGGATCCAGATGGAACAATCACCTGAATCAAATGGCTACCTACCTGACAGGTAGCCTGGCAGTCAGTAACACAGGAGCTCAACAGGGGATGGTATTCTCATTATTAATTTTTATTTAAACCTCCAATTTCCAGAAGTATAAATGCCTCTGTGTTCACCTGGACAGCAGACTGGACTGTTGATGCAACCGTGGAGCTTTCTGCAGGAAGGGGCAGAGCAGACTGCGCTTTTTGAGGAGGCTAAGGTGCTTCAGTTCTTCTATAACTCTTAAAAGAGTGTGATCTCTCCTGCCATCATTGTCCTCATCATTGAAGCAACTGACTTAAAGAGGCTCAACAAGCTTATTGAAGCACCACTGTTTAAGTTTTGACCCAAGTATAAGCTTAATTGCCTATAAATATATATGTTCAGGTTCATGTGAAACATTTGATGCATGTTAATGCTCTGGGCTGCCCTTCTCAAAAACTCACATATGAACTTAAGAGGGTCGCATCTGTCCCTGAATGAGTCATGTGACTCATGAGCTTTGTGTTGCCAGTTGCTTTCATGCTACACCTAGAAATTAGAGGTCTAGCACCCCTGTTGGCTAAATCTTACAGTGTCCCTTTAGGAAGACAAGATCAGTTTAAGGAATACCTGTAGAACCTCTGGAGAGGATTCTATAAAGAAGAAATCATCATATAATGAAGAACATCATGCGTAACAATGACTCAGGGTACTCTTACATATAGGGGAAAATACACCTCTATTTTCTCACCTCTCTGAAAATCATGCTGGTCTGACAGAACTTTGCAAAAATACTCTATAAGTATGACAGCTGCCAGCAACTCCAGGTGACTGATTGAGAGTTTGGACTGTGCCATCACACAAATCTTCCCCACCTTGTGAGGGAGTCGTCTATAGACGTCTTCCAAAAGCACAACCTTCCATTTTAGGGTATGTATAACAAACCTAGTTTTATTCACAGGCACAGCAATAATTTGTAGCAGAAGCTTATTACAATTTCAACACATGTGTCAATGTGAAGTGACATATACAGCTGATAAGAACAAGTTTCCAGGGGTTCATGCCGAGGGGTAATCTGATGAATGAGCGCATGATGGCCCTCTTCTTTAAAATCATCAAATCATGCGCTTTGCCTCCAAACATGAGCTCACTATATCACAGCCACTCTCGTCTCCAGCCGCGACACTCAAATCAGACCTCCAAAAAATACTTTGAGTCCTTCATAGAGAAAAGGAACAAGGAACTCCATTCTGACTGTTCAAGTAAGAGAAAAGGAAGTAAAGTTATGCAGCGATAGTCCATTTTAGAAAATCTTTGACAAGGTTGTTCCATTTAATCTAATTCTAATTGAGAATCAATGTAGATGAAAAGAACAGCAAGCCGTTCACTCGGTCATTGTTTTTGATGAGGACAACTCCAAAATAAACTGAATGCTCCCTCTCCTTCTGGGTCATTATAAACAGAAAGGTGAAATCCCCTTCAGTTTTAAAGAGGTAAAAAAGTTTTTCTTTCTTTTTTCTGCTTGGTGTTTATTTCAAAACAAAAGTCGGCACTGCAGTCTAGTCCATTAACCAGAGTTGCCAAGCTATTAAAATAAAATATGCACAGCAGAGTACTGTAAAGTTTTAAAGTATTCCATTTACACAATCTGACATAAAACATGTAGGATTTGGAAATGTTGGCAGAATTTGACACACGGTAGGAACATTTGTACAATCATTGTAAAAATGCTGATTACATCGTACAACAACCAAGTGATTTTGTCACAGATCCTATCGCAAAATCTGTTAATTATGCATTAAATTCAGATCTCCATTTTACACTTATTAGACCACTTTATATAGTTCTGCTATAGAGTAGGGCATAAAGGTAAATTCTGATGTTATAAATACAACTGAAGATATACTTTATGAGGGGGCTGGCAATGTTTTGGCAAAAAGAAACTAAGTTTAAATTCAATTAAGTTTATTATTATGACACCACTTCATAACACATAAGGTCTCATGGCACTACACACCAAACAAACATTTCTAAGGTGCACATTGTGTGACCACTTCTACTATAACCTTTGCTGTAAACACCACAATTTCCCCATTGTTGGACAATAAAAGGATTTCTATTCTATTCTATTCTATTCAAAATAATGATTTAGTTCAATCATCCAGAAAGATGCCAAGTCAAGCACATCCCTTACAAATTGATCCTTGTTACCAATCAACACAGTCAACTTCAGTTTATAATTGGAAGTGGATATCAAGCTTTCCATCTAAGGAAACCCAGCAAATTGAATCATCATTGACTTTCTTTCACTCCTCTTGGATGAACATGTATAGACAATTTGATGCTTTTTTTTTTTTTTTGCATTGCTCCCATCATTATTTAGTAGCTGCAACTGAACTGTTTCCTAGTTATTCGAGTACAAACTTTAGCGGCCTGTTGTGGGACATTTTCACACAAACTACCAATCAACACCCACCATATAGATGGGTGATGATTAGTGGGTTATATGACAATTTATGTTAATCTTCCCTAAACTGTGATTTTTTTTTCCTTTTATAACTACGGTAATAAATAATTCATACGAATAACAGTTTTTTCATATGTTGACCAAGTGGCGCAAACACTCTGCAAATAAATGTTTTCAAAGCAAATTCAAAAAGGACTACACATCCAAAATGGGCACTGCATGAATAAAAATAGACCACCAAAAATTATACAGGAAAAAAATGTGAAATGGTCTCTCAAAGACCCATGGGGGTCAGGACCCTCTCTGTTTTGCTGATATTGCAAATGGAAACATGATATAGGTATATATGTTTCAAGATTAGATATAAGTCACAAAATTCAAATTTAGAGCATCTCTGACTCTGATACTACTAATGCACCTACAACAAAGCTTAACAGTCCCATTTACAGTAAAATTCATATAATGCTGACTTTCTGAGAGCAAATGCAATTTCTAAAATGTGTGAATGTTTTTTTTTTTTTCTATCCACCAAGACTTTACTCATGCGGTTGAGATATTTTAGGCTTTTGTTTAATGGCCAACTTGTGCATCTATATATAAGAGCATGCGAGAGAATGAGAGATAGAGAGAAGTGAAGCAAAGTGTTTGCGAATATTTCCTGTGGATAACGCTGCAGGAGAAGGAGATACAAGTCCTGTCAGTCATGATGCTTCCCCCACAAGGTGTGAAACAAGCATGAAAAAGTGCATGTTTCTGTGTAATCGTTTTTCTGCACACACGAATGCTCAGACTATGAACAAGACCAGAAGGATGCAGACATCTGCAGCCATCAGAAGCAGAATTGTGAAGTATCTTAAACTAAAAATTAAAGTGCATTTTTTGGAGTTTATAGGTAATATATAAAAAAGGCCAGTAATGAAAGCCCAAACAGTGCAGACTGACACATTTTTGTGTGCGCCATTTCATGAAGCATACAAAAATACATATGTGCACTAGCCAAAAGCAAAAAAATAGACTAGCACAGAGGAGGCAGAAAAGTATAAAAAAAGGAGAATTGAAAAAAAAGAAAGATAAAAAACAGATAGTTGGCATCTACAGCACAAAAGTCCTTGAAATTCTCAATCTCATTCTAAAATATATTGAATCTCACATCTTGTCCAAGCTCATCTCTCAATGTAGGAGGAAGCATCTCCAGAGAGGCCTAACCATGCAGGTGTGTTTGCTGTTTAGTGGTCGTCTAAGCTTGGGAAAGTCCACGTCTGCCTGTCAACTTCTTTTTCTTTACCTGAGCAGCCTGCAGGTAACCATGACTACATCTGCTGATCTTGCTGGCAGCAGTTCTATTGTTTCTATGATGGCAGAAAATGAAAAAAAGACAATTATTGTAATAGATTAGAACTGCTGTCAGCGTTTATTGATGACGAGCATAAATTAAAGCGTACTATAATAGGCAGGGGGGGCGTCTGCTGAGACTGCTGTCCTCGCAACTCAATCCCATATAGATGAAACAAACAATAAGTAAAAAAAAAAAGAGAATTCCCAGTTCAGATATTATTGCTGTTTTATAATAATAAAGAGGATTTGCAGAAAGGCCTTGTCTAGTGATCCTCTCGTTTTTTTTTGTTCCTAACTTTGACCTGAAAATGGTGATAGAGAGGACTAAAAAACTTCAATCTGCATTGTCTATAAGTGAGGGTCATGAGTGAGAATACGAGAGGCATCTCAAGTACATAATAAGAGAGTTGGAAGATTTTTTAAATCATGAGCCACAGTAGAAGAATAAAAAGGGGGAACATAGAACATAAATAGTTTTGGACCACCCCTTCTATGGTTCTAATAATGCCCCCTATTAAGAGGCAAGTCTTTAATCACCATTACAAGCCAGGAACAGAGGAGAATCGCATGAGTTGCTTCTGTTCCCCATTTGGTTCTGTGGCCGCTGATGATCAGACAGGAAATGTAAGCCTCTAATTACCGGTAAAAATCATGGCCTTTGTGAACAGGTAGTTGGTGCCCTTGCTTTCATTCCCCCTTTTTAGTGTGCTAATCGTTTCCTTTTGATGACATAATAGGTGCTCTGCCATAGGCCATCGAAGACAAAGGTCTATTGTGTCACATAATGCTCTGTGGGGGGTTATGGTAATCTTATGGTCAACTTAATCTCTATTTCCTTTGTAATTTTGAGGAATAAATCAAGCTATAAGAACAGGAGGCCACCACTTTCTCAACAATCATTCCTATCTACAAAAAATGCCTTGAAAATATATGTTTGTTACTCCTTAGTTTTCCAATTTAGGTTTTCGCTTTTATTGGGAAAATGTTTTTTGTCCCCTCACAGTCAAGACATGCCACAGATTTTGAGTTGTATGTATAGTTTGTTAGAAACCATTCCACTATGGCTACTGGCTCCTGTTTTTTCACTCCTAGGTCAAAAATCTAATATAACCTCTTAACATGGTGTCTTTAGTATTGCCATCTATTTAGTTCAATCCATCTTTCCATCAGCTTCCCTCCCAAAACGTTTCCTTCATAAACCTTCAAAGATAGCTGCCTCTGGCCATTCATAAAAAGTAGAAACAGGCTATTTCTGTCAGAGCTGTAAGTTTTCAAAAATTATGCCATCAGTGCAGAATGACAGATGGTTCTATAGACTATATATCTCAGTTCAAGACATAAATTCTACATTGAGTCTTCCAACATTAAAATATCAGCTTCTCTTCTCTGAGGAAAATTTCCCCCTCAGCATAATCCTGCCACCATCATGCTAAAAATGTGGTGGAAGGAAAGTTCAAACTCAAGTACAGTTTCAGATTTACACAACACATACAGTAAGTGTTGATATTGGTTTTATGAAAGAGCACATAAATTCATTCCAAAACAGTTAAAAAACAATCCACTGGACTTTGTTTCCAAGTTTGAAGATGTTTTACTGTTCAGGTGTGTTTTTTTTTTACTTTACTTTTCTGGAATGACTATTACCTGGATGACTGAGAATCTTTACCAGTATAGCACGTTTTACCTATTTCCCTTTCAAGACCAAGAGCAATTTTAGACAAATGGCTTTCTTTTGACATGGAATCACTCCCACTCCTCTAACAACAAACCTGCTGAGGGCCAATAGTGCAGTAATTGCTGTAAAGTCATAGATTCTACCATCAAAGCTTTAGATCTGCAGCTCCTCCAGAGTCACCTTGCATTTCTTGGCTGACTCTTTGACTACTGCTCCTCTTGGTTGAGGTGGACTGTCATGTCTTCTTATAAATACAGTAATATAATTTTGTTTCTTCTTTCAGATTAAAATTTAACAAAGCTCTAACAGTAAAAAAAACAAAAACAAAAAAAACTCGATATAATTTTATAACCTTACCCTGCTTTAGGTTTTACAAAACATGCAGTGCTCCGCTGTCTTCATGATAGTGTTTGTTCACTAATTTGCTTTTAATTGATTTACGTTAAGATTGAAAAAGATCAACAAACAACATTTGCTGTAATAAATTATGTGTCAGTTGACTGGTCCTACACAGTGACTTTGGAATATAAGGTGTTGAATAGAAATGCACATACGGTAACATTATTAGAGTTTTCTTCTGAAATATTTTTGAAACCACATCACTTTAAGGTTACATTACATTTTTTGCTGATCTATAACAAATATTCCCAACAATAACACAACAAGTTTGGAGTTATAACAAGATGAAACGTGACAAAGCATGTTAACACTTTTGCTACTGTGAATTTAAATGTTTGACTTTCAAACAGACACATGTACATCTTTTTCCCCCCAGTTAAATAAAAGGTCTTTTTCTCTCAAACCCTCTTTGTTGCTCGTTTCGAGTGACTGCTAAAAGCTCAGCACCCTCCTCTTCTTATATGCCTCCGTCATATTTAAGCCTGAGGGTTTTGGGATCACTTTTCACGCTATTCTATGGGTTCATATGAAATCTTCTTTTATAGCCAAAATGAGAGCACAGATAATGTAATCTTTCCTCCTGTGCAGTGAGTGCTATCCTTCTATAAACGGCCTTACAGGCAAATCTGACCCCTCGGAAAAGATTTTCACCTCAAGAAGCTTTTGACAATCTATATAAGTGTTCATTCAAATTATGGTGAAGACAGCAATGTGAAGTAATGCAAGGGGGAAATGGCACAAAAAGGCTATAGGAACATGATAACTAAGCATGTTAGCCAAATAAACGATTTGTAATCGGTTATTGTCCAAGACGCTAGAGGCTTATTATGCAGTGTGATCCAAACACCTGCCGACAAACATTACTTTAATGAACAACTCAAGAGGAGCCTGGCTGCAGGCAGCCACCCACTGGTCAGAATAACAACTAAGGCCACACTAACACTATAAAGAGCAGTGCTCACTTTTTTATGGACACTAGCGATCGCTAGTAAACCCATATGCTCCAGAGGAATTCATCTAATCCTTTTCTACATTATGGAATTCTCACTTTTTTAGACTTTTATTGTCATTTTGAATACACAGAGTAAACACAGAGTGTATACAAAAGGAAATTACATTTTGTACAGCTTTCAGTCAGCGAATGAGCAGCAGTTTAGCAGCGAACTGTATTTATATTTAACAGCTTTTCGGTATAAAAAAAGATCTCACCTGAAACAACTGTAAGAGAAACTGGCAGTGAGCTGCAAGAGGTTTCTTAAATTAATAATCAAATACGTTGAAACACAGCAAACATTTTTTTTTTTGGATTGGTAAATTCTGGTCTAACCCTTCCTGAAAATGTGTATTTTTTAGCAATTTTATTTTTCTATGTCAATGCAAGTTTAGTAAAAGACCTGGGTGATGAATTTTGATTCATCCAACAGTATAGGGGCAATGAAACAAGGGACAAACTGCTTAGGACCAATGAATCAGTTAGTACATAATACATTTTTTGCACAAACTATTTAGACGAAGTGAACTTAGAGTCACTTGTGCATGATACAATGGTCACAGGGAGCCAATACTTCATGCTCATGAGACAAGTCAGGCAGCATAACCATCTAAACTCACAATTTGATTCCTCTATAATGGATAAGCTAGAATTAATATTTTCTGTACGCTTTGCAAATCAAAAGAGTCTAAATACAAGCAAACATTTAAACAATTTCACTCCAAAGGAGTTACTGCTTGTCAGAAAATCGGGGCTAAAGAAAACATATTCCAACTTGTATTAAAAGCAATGATAGCTTTTCATAAACTTTGAAGCTTTACACAAACCCATAACCTACAGAATTATCATCTCTAGCTCTCTACATGCCACATTTCCTTTTTCAAAGCAGAAACCCTGTCACCAGATGGGGTAGAACTGATCTATTTTTTTCTCCTTTAGTAAACAATCACTCTGATTATGCTTAGAGGAAAATTAAACATTTTAACCTGTTCTCTCCTAGTCATACCAAATAGTTTATTCTCTGTACCTCCCAGAGTTTTCCTTTGTTTGCATGTGAATATATTTCAAAAGATTGCTTTTTTTAATTATATAAAACCTATTCCCTAACTGCTAAATTTGTAATCTTTCCACCTCTTCCTACAATATAAAGTTCTTCATCCATTCTAACTGAACTTCTGGACAGAAGTTTGCACTCACTGCAGATATGAATACAGTGTTGAGCTTGCATTGGCTCATTTTCGAAAATGTATTCATATTAAGCATAGTGTATTTATCAAATAACTTTTATGTTGGTACCCCTTGAGGATAAATAAAAAAAAAAAACTAAAGTTAGGACCATAAGTTTGGATTTCCTATAATGAACTCAGTAATAACGTCAAGCTCATGTCAACCACTTCTCCTATTAGAAAGAAAATACTGAGGTGGGATGAAGCACAGACCTGAAAATTGAGGGATATTCTTTTGGGACTAGAGCATGTATTTTGAATATCTGTACTGTTATAACAGCTGCAAACTTGTGAGTGTCAAGAGCAACTTATTCATTGCAGGTTCTGGTACATTTTATTTCTAATATCAGGTATTGAATCCAGCAAACCAGACCAGTTTATTCTGTCTTCTCTCTTCTCTTCTCAGCAAAAGCTTTCTGTTTTAATATAAAACTAGATATGCCATCTAACTAAACCTCAAGATTTCCAAACCACCATTTTTTATGTCCTTTTTATGTTGTCCTAAACACACATTTTTTTCAAATAAACACACACAGACAAAGTCTTTCATTTCTTTGGCCTTCTGTCATACTTATGAGACACCCAACCCTCTTCACCTTGACACCTCAGCCTCTTATCACAACTCGACCACTCTATCCTCACTCACCCTCCTCTTTTAGAAGCTGACTCTCAGATCTCAGCGCACCTTTGCAGCTTCCATCAACCAAAACCTTTTTCCCTCTTTCTTTTTTGTGTGTTTTTCATCATACCTGCTCCTATTAAGTCCTGCGCATTTCAATTTCTGACACTTACCAAATGTGTTCAACCCCTCCGCCCTCATTTCAGAATCTGGAGAATGCGTGTCCGGTACGTTTTTGAGTGGGAGGGCAAGATTGGGCACCCGCCACAGGGACTTGTATGTTGATAAATCTAAATCAGGGCTGACAAATGACTTATGCCAGGGTGGGCTGGAGACACTGGAAGAGGTTCACCAGGGAAAACAGCAATGTTTACACACTAACATAGGGTGATGAAGTCCCCTGGCACTTGGCATGCGTCAGGATAATTTCAATCTTGCAAAATACCTGTGGGAATGGTTCAGAAACGATTCTTAGGATGAGTTTCAGCCAATCAGGGAGGTAACGAGGGAACACGCTAGGATGTTAATTACCACAATGATTTCCTCTGAGATGCAGAGTGTGTTTGATTTGTGTGTGAGGGGGTGTGGGTGTGTGTCTCATGTGCTAGGTTAGAGCAAGGCATCAATCAGAGCCTCCTTGTCTCCAAAAGAGATTAAATAAGCTGCACTGCATAAATTCATGCCAGAGTAACACATCCATCACTTTTCCCCAGTTACTGTCACTTTTGACCACAACCACAGCCTTTAATGTCCCCTAAATACAATATTGTCACATGCTCTCCAGCAGAAATCTAACAGCATTCATTTGTTGGTCCAATCCACAAGTCCTTGCCAGGACTTACTTTTGAAGACATCAAAAAGCATTGCATCACATCCTATTTTCACTTCCCTCCTTTGCACCCAGGGGATCATTACTTTAAAGAACACTGGGATCTGGTTTCTATAGAAACTGAATTATTCACTTCCCAGCTTATCCACAAAATAGAAGAAAAAAAAAAGTATTTCCATTATTACCAGAATATGAAGCTTGTGTGTTTGTAGAGAAGTATCTTCTTCAGCACATATGTATGTAAATAAGGTCAGCAGGTTAGGCAAAATAGGCAATGTGCTGGATGTGCTTTCACATTCTACCAATGAGCATGTTATTCAGGAGCTGCTGTTCATCTCTTTAAAAAAAAAAAACCCTATGACACATTTGATATTTCATAGAGTCTAACTCTAGTTAAGCTAATACTTCTTTTTTCTGCAACATATTCTCCGTACCTCCATTAGCTTGTTTTTTTTTTAAATCCATCCACAGGTTCAGATAACCACCTAAAAGGATCGTGCAGCATAAGACCTCTGTTTTGCTGCTTTGTGTCTTTTGGTTTCTGTTAAATTAATTACCACACTGACTCACTGCTAACAGCCTTCTTTTGTGCATTAAAAGAGTCCACTATAAAGCTCAATCTCAATAGTCATGCAGAGATGTGCAATGATAAATGATGGTGTATCGCATGATAATGCCAAATTATTTATCTGGTAGCAATTCATAACAACTGTCTCAGTCTATGAGCTCATCATTTTACTTGTGTGACAAGCCTGGAAGCCATTATATTATGTTGTGGTTCACCAAATATAAATAATTTCACTTCATTCATTTTAAATTTTTAGCTCTCAGTGAGTCAGCTAAATTTGGTCCAATCAATCAGCAGTTAGATAAAAGAAAACAATTATGATTTTCTGTTATCTAGTCTCAGAATAGAAATAATTTTTATTATGCATAATTTTTATATTTTATTTTTATCATGTGAGACACTATGCACCCTTTATTATGGTGCTACTGAAAAAAACTTGTGTAAAATGTTATTCTGATAGTAAGAAAAATATTTACCAACACATTTTTTATGCTCCACTTAGAGGCAGAAAGATGATAGCAAACTGCTAAAACAGGAATAAAAAGTGTTATAATAGCTTCTGCTTTAATGACTTAGAGTTTTTAATGTGGGAAACAAGCTAATTCTTTTGTACCTTTATCCATCAGCAACACAAGCTGACTTATTATTGTTTACTTGTTAAAGCACCCATTCCCTGTTTGATATGATCAAGATGTTCCATATAAGAGTTTAGAAGATGCAAGACCTCATAGTTTAAATAATTGTTAGCTACTGGACACTACAGAGATAATTGTTAAATCTATAGCAAATCAGGAATTACATTTCTCAATATGTAGTTAATGTCTGTGTGATTAATTGAATGCAATACAAAGAGTGGATTTTTACACTCATTAACGAGATCTGGAAGATCTCAAAAGACTATAAACAATTGCACGTTGATTTTATTGCCTTTAATATTCCTCTCATGACTGAGCATACGCCAGTGAAATAAAAATCCTCCAATCAAACGAGCATGAATTTGTTGTTGTGAAACATTCTTCTATATGTCCCATTTGTTTTGGTTTTTTTATCTTCTTACATTGATTCAAATATTTATAGATGATTAATTATCCCCACCATATTTTACAGTTGAGCTAAACAGATTATACCCACAACCAAATCTTTTCAAGGATCAGCAATAATAAATGAGCTAAGGCTAAATTATATTATTGTTTTACAGTTTTGCTCAAAGTGAAGATTCTAACTTACAATCAGTGTCATGGTTCAGAACAAAGGAACCAGAATTCAAGGCAAACTGACAGGCTGATTTTTCAAAAGCATTTATAGAAAAAAAGTCGGATCTGCAGTTACTGCAGCTAGGGTGTCAAAGGCAGAAACCTTTGGTCTTAAAGTTCAGTCCGTGCCAAAAGGAGGGGTTGGATTCCAGCTGAAGGGCTGCCAACACCAGGCGGAGAACGCTGCCCAGATGTGTTCCAAATGAAAAGCCTTGAAGACTGCAGAACTGGATGAAGAGCAGCTCCGAGCAGACGAAGGAAGGTGGGACAATCCAAAATACGAAGCCAAAACTGGTGTCGAAGAAGTTCACAGGAATCAAAGCTAGAAGATCAGAGATCCGAAGAGGTACCGAAGGGAAATCCAGGTCAATGTCAGAAAGCAGATCCAGGTTCAGACAACAGGCAGAATCCAGCAGGAGTCTGAAGACAGACTAGGCAAACAGATCAGAATAGGAACAGGCTCAGAGGTCCAGAGGCAGAACGGGTCAAGATACGGCAATCAGAACACAATCAGGTACGCTAGAGAACTCTCACCAAAGGCTCGAATAATCTGGCACTGATGACTGGGAGCAAGCAGTTTAAAGAGAGACTAGAGCAGATAACACGGATGTACAGGGATGGTTGGAGCTAAACAGGTGAATAGAATGAACCATCAAGACAGTCACCAGTGCCAAGATCATGACAATCAGGTGATCACTGTACAAGTACTCATCTTACTAAGTTAAAGCCTGTAACATATTTTGCTGCATTCAGACCAGTAGGTATTTTGAGGTATGTTTCATGTTGAATCAGACTGAATGGAGACCATGAATGAAAGTCTGATGGGTCTTCAGAAGAAACTGATCAACGGAGCCTTCCAAATTAAGCCTGATCTGTGGTTGCTATGCCCCAAATGACTGAGAATTTACACAGGCATTATTATAAATTGCTTTTTCATGAGGAAAAACATTGTCGGCTTAACATTTATAGTTTGGTAATAATCATTCAATTCAATTGACAAAGAAACTATTTTCACAGTTGACATTGGGCTCAAGATTTACAGCTGTGACTATTACTTCTTAACAAACTGGCTATTTTGATCTGATTAAACATTAAACTTGCAAGGGATATGTCAAACATTTTATAATTCCTTCAAGCTGTTGAAACAATCTATTACTTGGTAATAGCCACAATGTACAACATCTGAAACCAAAGCTCAAAAAGAAATCCACAAAGTAAAACATGAAAACCTCTGGTAATTTTTACTGCAGTAACCTTCATCAACATACCAATCGAAATGCTGATGTAATTACGTCAGACAAGGATGCTAGAATCAGGGTGAGATGAAAGCAGACGATTCACAGTGGAGACCCCTAAAGGGAGCAGCTGATAGAAGAAGATCTGAAGTAAACCACAAGTTTGATCCTCTGTCAACATAATCATCTTATTTTGAATGTATAGGTCTTGAAGCATGCAGAAACTTTAAAATAAAGACTTTTGGATTCATTTTTTACCAGCTAGTTTTAAAATTATATAAGCCGAGCGACGAAAGAATCCATCACATGCTGAAAGGAGGGATCATCTTTGGTTAGAAAACACTCATTCAGCAAACATGGAAGTACCACTAGCTCATATATAAAAGCTGACTTCTGCTCTCATGTTACTACATTCTTTAACACATCCCATATCCTAGTTTTCCTTCCTCCTTCCCATGCACTCTGATGCAGCTTTCAGTCTGTGAGGAACGCTGCTGCAATGCTGTCTTTAGAATGCTAATACGGTTGGCTGATGTAGGTCAGGACTTAATCCTCTACAAATGATTATCGGCACACAACTGAAACTTCTGTTGCAGGATATTATTAACATTTAGCGCCTTTCCACTGTACTCCACAATCATCCCCACTAAGAAAAGCACATCACTGCAGAGACTGTGCACATCCTACATGAAAATGATATGTTGGGGCACCAAGCTGGGAAATCTTTTACAGCCATACTGTTTATTTATGGATGCACATGTGTGTCAGGGGATACATGTATGCGTTTATTTTAAATGCATATCTGTTTATATACTTCAGGGATTTATTAAATCATTTTTGAAGCCCAAAAGAAAAACAGATACATGAAAGTTATGGATATTTGCTTCAAGCAGAAAGGTCTACACTAAGCGTTTTAAGCAGCGCCATCCGCTACATGCAGTGGGCATTATGTGGTTTGTGACAAAATTTAGATGGGACTCCTTTTGGCTGTCTTTGAACAACAGCTTCTTCTTGCCACTTCTCCTGTCTGTAGATCAGCTGTGGATCCCTGGAGCTCCTCATAGCAACCCATGAGTCTCTTGACTGCATCTCTGTTGAAGGTTCTTCCTAATTTGCTATATACTGTACACCAAGGTCTTTTGGTTTTTCTGTATGGCCATACTCTTACACTTTTTTGATAGTGGATTAAACATTCGTTCATGAGATATTTACACTTAAGGATTTTTCTATGTTACCCTTTTAAAACCTTGAGTGGTTAGTTCCTTGGTCTTCGTGATGCTTCCTGTTATATAACAACCGCAAGAAGAGAAAAAGTGGAGACTGTAAAACTATTTATTAGGGAATTATTTTAGCAGTAACTGGTTGCAATGGATTTCATTTAAACGGTTAAAAGTAAAATGTACTAAATACAAATGCAAACCACATTTTTCACATTTTGATCCATTTCCTTTCACTTCACAACTATGAAGCACTTTGTAATAGTCTAATTCCAATAAAACACAAAAGGTTTGTGGCATTAAAAAAAAGTAAAACTACATTTGCATAAATGCCTTTACAAGGCACCTTGCATCGCACTGTAATTACAATTTTGCAGCCTATTCTTTAGCGCTGAAGATGTATTGCCCAAAACAGTGTTTAGCCTTGTTGATTTAGTTGTAGGTATGGGTTTGATAAAAAAAAAAAAATCCTCAGCCTAGATTTTTTAAAGACAAAAATATGTTGGTTGTTTTTGTAAAAAGTTGGTAAAGAAATTAAAAAATAGGAACATCTATTTTTTTGTTCCAATGAGTTTTATTCAAAACAAACAGAAAAAGTTTTATATTTCTAAAAGGTTCTAAAGTGTCAAAAAACCCAGCCCTTTTAAAATACTGGTTATTTTAATGCATAAGTTCCCCAATAACAAATACTCCAAAACATTTTGTGTTTAAATCTTAGAGAGGACTTTGCAAACTAAATCACTTCTGTTTTTGCTCTCCAGATCCCCAGGAGAGTGTCGTGGTTTAGAAAAATTGCATGTTTCAAAAATCAAGAAAGCTAAAACCTATAATCAGGAATGGCAGTGTGTGTTTGCCAGCACAAGATGTTTTTTATTTATGCTTACCTTTTTTTTCTTTATGCAGTCAAGAAGGGGGAAAGCCAAGTAACCTAGGGAGCATGGGGAATCCTTACAGTAATGGAAAAGTTGAAGGCAAATGACAGTAGCTTTGTTCTGTTGGAAATAACATGAGTGCAAAGGGAGCTTGAGAGAAAAAGAAATTAATAAACGGAGCAGATGCAGGCAGAACATATACATTTTTCAATTTACTAGTTTAACACACAAAAAGAGAGCTTGTGTTTATTGAAAAGTGCCTACATTTAATATACTTTCCACAGAAGTTTTGATGATTACATAATTTTAGATTTCAGGAGAAACAAGAACAGGTGAAACTGTATATCAATCACTGGAGAAAAAGTAAAGGAAGTGGATAAATATAAATGCACTGCTCAAAGAATAAAGGGAACACATAAACAGCGCAATATAACTTCAATTAAATCAAACTGCTGTTAAACTGGTTCTGCAGGTACATATGCTTTCTGTTGGTGATGCTTTCACACTCATGGTAGCATTAGACAGACTCTTCAACCCACACAATTGGCTCAGGTGGTGCAGCTCATCCAGCATGTCACATCAATGTGAGCTGCAGCAAGAAGGTTTGCTTCATCCAGAGCCTGGAGGTGCTACCAGGAGACCTGGAGGAGGCCTTAGGAGTAGGGTTGGGAATTGATAAGATTTTCACGATTCCGATTCCCTAATTGTTTCTGTGAAATGATTCAATTCCTCATCAATTCTCTTATCAATTCTCGTTCCAGTCATCTAAATCTAATGGACAAGGCACCTGTTTAATGGAAAAGCATTACAATTAGCATTACAAAGCAGTACAATTTCGGGAAATTTTTAATCTCCCCCTGATTTGAATAAACAAGCGTCACCTTTCTCTCGTTCCCTGAACTGCGGAGCATCTTCGTTGCATGTTTCGTTACATCCATTGCATTAGCTAGAATCATGTAAGAATTACAGCTACCAGTAGTTCTAATGAAACATGCTAGCAATGAAGGGCTGGATTGATGAGAAATGCACACTCCCTTACTAACCCCCAAAAAATGTAGGAACTTGGTTTATTTCCAGAAATGGCATATGATTTACTGGGAACTACATTAATCACAGCTAGTTATATAAAACTAGCTATTTACCACCAGAGTTGCCTTCCATGCTGGTAGTAACTTTAGCTTCTGTCTGGAAGGAATCAAAAACACGACATTCGTTAAAATGTACGCCATGTTGAGTGCGCAGGTGTTTCTGCATGTTGGATATATTTCCTCCCTCGGATGTAATTGCCACTTTGCAATGATTGCAAAGCGCCTTGTTGCAATCTCTTCCTAAAAATGAAGCCAAATTTTCGATCGGTTTACCAGATGGGACGACATTTTTTCTGTTTTGCTTTTCTAGACTTACGCCTGGTGAGGTTGTACTTGCTTACTGAATGAAGTGTGCATAACTTGCGTAAAAAAAGGTGACATAAGTCGTGCTGCCCAGAGCCCTAGGCTCTGGTGCTGCCTCGAATCGTTAAGAGAATAATTAAGCCAGCTGCCAAACGGTGCCATGGAATTAAAACACACGGAACCGGTTCTAAACAGGAACCAGTTTTCGATTCCCATCCCTTCTTAGGAGGCAAGAACCCAGCAGCAGGACCGCTACCTCAGCCTTGTGCAAGGAGGAGCATTGCCAGAGCTGAGCACTGAGAAGATGTGAGAGACTTGACAGATTCTGGAGAAACCATGGAGAGTGATCTGCTGCCTTCAACATAATTTAGCATGACCAGTTTGTCAGTGGGTCAGTAATGGCGTGTGGCGTCATTTCTTTGGAGGGATGCACAGCCTTCCATGTGCTCGGTAGAGGTAGCATTACTGCCAGATCTCATGTGGCTGCAGGGTATCAGAAGTTCCTGCAAGATGAAGGCATTGAAGCTATGTAGTGGCCTGTTTGTTCCCCAGACCTGAATTCGATTGAGCACATCTGGGATATCATGTCTCAATCCATCCACCAATGTCACGTTGCACCACAGACCATCCCGAAATTGATGGATGCTTTAGTCCAGGTCTGGGAGGAGATCCCTCTGCAGATGATCCACCACCTCATCAGGAGCGTGCCCTGGCATGTAGGGAGGTCATACAAGCTTGTGGAGACCACACACAATAGTGAGGCTCATTTTGACCTGTTTTAAGGACATTATATTCAAGACCATATGACTTAGACAATTTTATCTTGTCCTTTTGAACACACAAGTGTAAACAAAAATAAATTTTGTTAAGTACAGCTCTCTGTTCTATTTCATTTTATAAAGTATATAAGGTCTTGGCTCCTTGGTCCTGATTGATGTGGTCTTCGTTACAAGACTAATGTCTTGTCTCTGTAAAGAGCCTTGACTTGATATATGTTGTGAATTGGTGCTGTATAAATAAACTGAATTAAATTTAAATTCGAAGAAACCCCTATGAGTTACAAATTTAATCTCCCTTTGGGATTAATACGTTTTTTGAATTGTAAATAAATTATTGGGGGTCATTTAACGTTCATTTTAGACTTTGACAATGTCACTCTGTTTTTCTGGAACGGTTCACAAAATCCACGGTTCGGTTCGGTTCACGATTTCGTGGTCACGGTTTTCGGTTCGGTATATGTTTATTGTTACTCCAAAAATAAAAAAAATTAATAAAAATTATAAATATTAATGAAAAATAAAAATTTATGAAATTAATGAAAAAATCCCAAAATTAATGAATTGTAATTATTTTTAATGATTCGCGAAACCATGGATCATTTCCGCATGTTTTGCTGCTTTTCAATCATCTCGCACATGCCCTCTACGATCTCCAAGAAACTCAGAGGGGAGCGGACGGGAGCCACAGCGGAGGCTGTAGGCTTTGCTTTGTGCAGGCGGTCTGGGCGCAGCAGGGCGAAGCGCTGACGGAGTATGTGGTATTTCGGGGTTAGCATGACATGTTGGTCATATTGCTGTTACCATAAACAAAACGTGTTGCACAATGCTTGCACACTGTTGCACTTTTTTCCACAACGTTCTTTCCGCCGTCATCGTAGGTCACTCTAAATGCAAAGTGGTCCCATACAGCAGACCTATAAAGTGCTGCTGGCGCGTCTTCCAACTCCTGTTCTTTCCCACTTGCCATACCCTCACAATTCTCCACAACAACTGATTTTTTTCTGCTACACCCGGCTACGCTGCTTCGCTTCTTCTTCTTGTTTACTACTGGTGGTTGGCTTTGGTCGCAGTACCGCCACCTTCTGCTCTGGAGTGTCAACGCTTCGCCAATGAGAAAAAGGAGCATGAACCGAACGCAACACATGCGAACCGAACCGACACAGTAGAACCGAACGGTTCGGACGGTTTTCATAAACCGTTCCATCCCTAATGTACATTGACTCAGATGTCCTGATGTAAAACCCAAGCACACGACAGCTAGTTTTCAGTATCAACATCCTGTTTGAAAACTACAGTGGAATTTCAACTTTAAATGTAATTTAGGATCCATAATTTTCAACCTTTGACTGGCCAGTTAACATAATGTTTTCAAATAAATATTTTGTAATGAGGCAGATTGGTTGCAGTGATTTTGAAGGAGGTGTTTCATTCCTCATGTAGTCACAGCATTTCAGTAAATGACTCCTAATCTTAATCCACATTTCTCTCCATTTAGCTCAATTAACTGCTATTTTCTACTATTTATTTTCATTGCAACTTACTGAGTAGATATATTAGAAATTCTCTGGCTGATTTCATAAGGTACTCAACTTTAACACATTAAATAAAAAAAACATTAGATATGGTCTGCACTGGGAAATCTATACCTAATTTAATAGATTCAGCTTAGATAAGAAGTGCTGCATCTCCTTCTCTTTGCATGTCCGTGTGCGAGTGCACAATATTTGTCTGCCAGATCTATTAAAATGGCAGAGAAGAGACATGAAGACATCCAAGTATTTTTCAATAAACCAACGACAAAAACATATAGCTATTGCTATCATAGAAAGACTGACAAAGTCTTCATCAGAATGGATGAAGTTCTGTTAAAAAAATGCTTGTTGATGATTGTGAAAAAGCAACTGAGAGCTGGACTCAGAAAGGCACAGGCAGCAACAAAGAACCCTTTCACATTTTATAGTTCGACAAACATAAAAGCAGCAGTCTTTTTATTGTGCAGAATAATTTGCTTGAAAGTTCAGGAAACTAGAAAAAAAAATGTTTTATTTACAAAGATGCTTTGTTCAGATGTAGTGAGGAAGATGCAGAAATAAGACACAGGGAGAGTACTTGAAAAATAAATTCACAACAAAAAGCACAGAGGCAATCTATATAATGATAGCCCTGTAAAATACGTGTCCAAAATCAATGAAAGAAATTTAAATCCATTACGCTAAATCTAAAGTTAAAAGAAGTATGCACACTGTACAAAAAGACACATGTCTTATGACATTAAAACAAGCTAATTTGCTGTTTCACTTAGTTAGAATATAGCCCATAGAATCTGGACGACTTCTATTTGCTAAATGTCAGGAGAGGATGGCATTGCTTTGCAAGCTACAATATTTGATTTAATTGAAGGCATCCCTTTAAACATAAAAAAGGGCAAAACATTGAACACACTGCTTCCTTGTCTGATGGCATGGGTAAATAAAAAAAATATTTTGCAATATCAGAATGAGAGTCATAGAACTCCTTATTATGGGCTTATTCTTGGATACAACTTCTCCATAAATGAAGTTACCAACGTCATATGTTCAAGCAGTTCTACTGCAATCTAAACGCAATAGAAATCTCAAGACGTCAAACAGCTGAGGAAGGAAAGGAGTACTATGGCCAAGAGATTAGAGCAGAAATTACCAAAAATAGCTGCAAAACAAAAACGAAAATGTTGATAAAATAGCAAACAACGACAACTTAATACCAACATGCGCTAAAAGGATACAAATGGGGAAAGAAGTCATAACTCCAAAGGCAACATAAAAACCTTGCTTACTGTTTGCAAATGTACCTAGGCACAAGTACCTTATGTCAAGTTATCTGGTGAACATTAAGCTAAAGTGCCACAATGCTTCATCATTACTTTTGTAGCTAGAAAAAAAAAGAAGGTGAAAGCTTGCAAGCCTTAGAACATTATCCTAACTGTGAAGTATGAAGGTGGTAGCATCATGTTTTGCGAGTATTTGGCTACAGAAAGAACTTGTTCACTTTCAAAGGCAGGAATTACATAAGTGAGCACATACATTATATACATTTGTGGGCTGAGTTTAAAAGGTATGTGAGAGCAGGAATTGTAGAGCCTACAAACCAAACTCAGTTCTGGAGAAAGGAATGGGCCAAAATTCCAGCAGCTGAGGTAAAAAAAACAACTTTTGGAATGATTGACTAAAATTATACCGTTTAAGGAGAAATATAACAAATATTAAATAAATAAATGGCTTTCCATACCCTTTAAAAAACCCTCCCTTATTACATATTCAGCCTTTTAATAGTTACAAACAATCTTACAACATTTATCCTGATTTATTTTCAGACAATTACAAAAACTTTAATTTTAGTATTTTTTCTATGTGTAGTAATATCTGTTTTATTTTTGCCCAGGTATCACATATTCAGAGATTGATATATATAATTAAAAACATTTATTCTGCCTCTAGTGGAGAGGATTAGGTTTGATGCTGTTTATGTGGACTGCAAAAAATTTGGTAGTCAACATTCCAGCAAAGGGCGCCTCTTCAAACGCTTCAATTTTAGAGGAAAAAAAAAAAATTTAAAAAGAACTTGACAGGTTCTCTCTGAAAGGTGGAATCACTAAAGAAAGGAATGAAGAAAATGAAAAACTGGTTGAAGCAGTGAGAAATAAATCGGGAAAGTCCAGAGGCTGATAGCTGGAAAGGAAAGTGATGAGGAGGAATACTAAGAACGAGTGAAAGTGACAGATTACTTGTGAAACACGAAGTGATCTGGTAGGCCGGCTCCTGTGAGTGGAACGACAGATGAAGTCAGAGGTGCTTGACTACACTTGCATGTACGTAAAGGTGACTAATTTTCTCATTTTCCAGCTCAGGACAAAATGTTGTAATGGCCTGCTCCTTCTGAATCGATGACAGGGGCCACTTTAGCAACATATTAAACTCCACTCAAACCACATCTGTTCTCAGTCAGCGCCGTTCTTAAAGGTCATGCAGGAAACTGCCAACACACAAAAGGTCACGTTATCTCTAATAGGCGAATGCATGCGATTAGAAAAGCCACTGGGTAGAAATAGGAAATTAAATGAGAAGCTGGGCAGGAAATGCATACAGTTGCAACTCAGCGAAGTTGAGCTCTGTGCAAAAAGGTAACTTATGTCAGCATTACCTAATATTAAGAAAAGCCTGGAAATAAGAATGATACTTTGCTTTACTGCACATAAACTACAAAATGGAGAACCAACCATGTTATCTTAGACTAACAGCACCTGAGTAAGAATCACAAGTTAGTTAATTATTAGGCTATAAATCCTAAATTGAGTACTATTTTATACTTTAAACTGCAGATAATAAATAGTTAAATTCCATTTGAGATTTTGAAACATATATGCTGGGAATAAGGCTGAAAACACATCTGCCTCTTATCAGAACTTGTGCACTGCAGTTTAAAACTACTTTTGGATCAGCTCTTGCCTTTTGCACCGCAGTGATAATGAATAAAAAGTTTGCAATTAAGGATTCCTTCTAAGATGCCCTTTAAAATGCAGGAACACTCCCAAAAAACTCTCAATATCTCAGTTAGAAACGTATCTTCTCATGAGAAAATATTTAAAATGTCACAACCTCAGTAACTTTGCAATTTCTTTCATACAGCAAATATGACTTGTATGACCATGAGAGGAATAACCATAGTAACAGGAAAGCAAAGCAAAGTATCTTATAAAATATATGAACAGGTTTATCATACAGTATGCAGGATTTGCGATTTGAGATTGGTGTGTTGTTTTAGCTAATAGATCTTAGAGTTCACAGATGGTTCCTGTTTACCACTTCTTGCAACATCTGGTGAAAATGTATAAAAATCCATAAATTAACTTAAGCTTTAACTGTGACAACCCACTGACACGCTCAACATGTTATTTATATCAGATTTTAGATATATCAGATTTTTTATGAAAAAAATCAACTGAGAAAACTGTAAATTAAAAAGGCTAATTTTTGTTTTATTGAAAAAGTCAAATCAATGGGCCAGTTGGCTAAGGTGCGACAGGACTTTATCTTTTTCCTATAATGTTTCACACTGTTGGAGCAGGTAATTATTTCCTAAAATACAATATCTGAATATTTGATCATCTATGGACTAAATCACAGTAACTGATTTGTTAGGAACGGTTTTTAGTGAATTGCATTTAGAGAAAGTCTTTTACTTTTGGTAGTTCGGAGTGTGTTAGGTTTGCATATATATTGTCATAAACTAAGTTTTCACTTTGACTGAATGTAATAGGACAGCGTAGATTACCTTTAAATGGGGCCATTATCTGTTTAGTCTGTTGAAATGCACAGAATGTACAGGCAAAGTAGAGGCCTATTGATACTGGAAACGTTCTGACTTTGAACTGTCACATACTAGTTGCAGTAATGATGTCTGGGTCTTGTATTAGTGGGATGCACCTCTCTCTCTCTGAACCCCTGGTTAAAATCTCGCAGCAGTGAGTCGCAGTGAGCTTGTTGGAGTTATCATGCAGATATTTTTGCCCAATTTATGCCCAATTTTGAAGTGTTCAGAGCTATGTTATTCCACACACCACAATGCAAGAGGGACAATCACGATGCAGCTGTGGGTCTAGATATAGCCGAGAGGGTGAGAAAATAGAAAAACACAAGAGCCAAGCTTGTGCGACAATGGTAAGGTACCAAACAGGAAATACGCATAGTGTAGAGTGGATGTAGATTTGACCAATCAGAGGCCTCCTGTCTGCGGCCCTATCTGCGATTACCTACAATTTGGGACAGGTGCACCAGAGTGTCTGCGGAAGGGACAGGGGCTTATCTGAGTTCACTGCGACACACTCGCAGACCACGTGGTTCCTGAGTATAAACCAGCCTTTAGAAAGACTTTGGTTCATCCGGGGATCACAACATTTTTTTGGTCCTGACCAATATTTTATGATCATTGTTAAGGATTGTAATGCCGGCACTCAAGGCCATTAAGAATTTAACTTTTTAGCTCATTTCTGTCCTCACAGTCCACATCAACTGCCTGAACTCTTCTGGTTGAGGCAAAGACCGACCAACTACTCTAAAGAGAGAAAGGCTCATTTTCCTTGTAGAAAACCATTCCCTCAGCCTTAAAGGAGCTGATTTTCAATCGGAGTGATTCATTCTCAACTCCCTACCTTTCTACTACAATGATTGTAATAGTTTTAATCTCTTAACATCCAACTCATTTTGGGAAATTCTCACCTATTTTACATACCCAAATGGAAAAGCAAATGACTTAGGAACTGTAAGCCCACATTACATGTGTTATACAATATTTGAAAGCTAACACCTTCTAGTTTCTAAATATATACATGAAAATTGGGTAAGTAAAACACAGGCCAAGTTGCATCAGTTCAAACAAGACTCAAAGTTGTTCTTTTTTATATAAAAAAAAATAATTGGTCTTTTTTGAACAGCAGTTATAAAGACATGCTTGCTTGTTGTGGCTGCTTTGTCATGTTTACATTCTGACATGCTGCTATATCTGTTTAAATTGTTCTTTGGTGCTCGCTAGGTCCTTAAAATGAACTAGATGGTTGAATTGTGGAGAATATAAGCTTTCCCAAGATGTCTAGATGTCTGGTTAACATTTTACTAGTGTAATTTTCATGCATTTTAAGTTATTATTTATAAACGCTTTAACACGGTGGGTTTTGAGAGGTTAAGATGTCAAAACATCCACATCCTCCAAAGCAAAGATCAGACCTTGAGGCTCCTAAACAACTTCCTCACCATGACTACTTGTGATCATATAAATAATCATTCCAAACAGAGTTAGGGACAATGGAAAGCCCCTGAGGATCCCAGTAAGCATTAAGAACAAATTTGACTTTGTGTGAAGAATAAGTACGCAGCCTCCTCAGTGACTCTTCAAGTGCAAACATATAATGTGCTGTTCTAATATCAAGATGAAAGCAGCACTGCGCCTCAATCAGGCTCAAAATTGGCCAGCCTTTCTGACCAAACTCTAGTGTGAACTTTCCAAGGGAGGCTAAGAAAAGAGATTTCTAAAAAGTCTGATCCTTTATTTGGTTCGTAAAAGCTATGTTCACTACCTTGGTATACATCTAAGTATAAATAAAAATGAAAAAAATAATGCAAAAAATATACAGTTTAAATGACCAGATTGACTATATATAAACATGTATTGGAACCACTGAATATACCCCAACACACAAACAAAACCCACTCAGGTCCAGCTGCAAGCTTACTGCATGGTAATTCAAGAGGGCTTTTTTCTTGTGTTTCAAAAGGGAGCAATTATCACAACAGAGGGTAGGTATTAAAGGAAGTAAAGCTGGTACTTAAAATGCCCATTTACCCATTGTTTAATACTAAAAGCACATTGTAGAGGTTGAGAAGAGTATTTAATGTAGGAAGGAAGAGGGTGGGAGGAGAAGATTCCAACAAAGAGAGGAAATTGGAAAGATGACTGCTAAAATAGCAAAAGGAAGCATGGCTTTCTGTCATTCTTATACTGAATACATTTCATATAACTTAATATATTTGTTTTCTTGAATAAATTCATAACTATTTTGTTTTTACTTAGGAGAAGAACAATACAGGTTAGCTGTGGATAAAAAAAGGATGGAATTTTTTTTTGTCTCCATACTCAAATCACCTCTATTCTGAATCTGTTTTGCTCAACTGCAGATTTGAATCTATGTGTGTGATTGTGGAAAAGGAGAACAAGACAGGAGGATAAAGAAAGACCAGCACAGAAAGGCGGTGGGGGAGAGCCGTGGAAACTAGTAAGACAAAGACAGAAAAAGTCCATTAACACACATGTAAATGAGTTCCAGCTATTTGCCCCACGCCGGGCCTCTTGAATTACAGACTGCACCCGGGATGCAGATTGCGGATGGCAATTAAAGATGAGCCGTGCACGCAGCCACGGAAAGAGAGGCACACATGCACACATGCACGCGCTCTCTCTCCCTGAGGCAGCAGTGCAGTGCAGATCTACTGATCTCCATAGCAACATTCACCGCCGTGGGCGATAGTGGCATGAAGACTGATCGTCATCATAAAAAAAAAAAAATGAGTGGTAAAAGAGCGGTGTTGATAAAGGTGTTTGCAAAGTGCAATGGTGTTTCTTGCCTTGGGATGAAGTTGTGGCCTCAAGCCAGTACTCTTCTTCCGCTAATGAAAAACTGACATAAGTGAAGGGCAACAGCTGGTCTCGCCTTATCAGAGAGGAAAAAAGATCTGCTTATGTTACACGGACGAAGTAAAGGCGAACGATAGCAGATAGCTCTCTGGGGTTCCCTTTCTCCGCTGTCTTATCTTTCTCAATCCAACCTCCTCCTTTCAAGCCTTCTGTCGTCTTTTTCTGCACCAGTAACTCTTCCAAGACCCATAACCCTCACTGATCGCAACAGTCTGATAAATTATGGCTCCCAAGTCCATTGTACATCCACAGCCACCAGCTTACCAGAGTTTAGAACTCCTGTCTTGCCTCTTTATTTCTTCTCTCTACCCTCCCTAAGTTTTTTGGCACTTGTTTTTCTTCATTTTTCTGTTATGTAAGGGAGACAGAAGTAGAGCAAGCTTCAAAGTGAATGGCAAAGCCGCCTTTTCCCCTGCTCACTTTGCTGTTCATGCATGTCATTCCAGTGCCAGCCCTTCCCTGCTCACACTCCCAAAATCTTTGCCTGTCCTTGTCATTATTTTATCACTTATTCATCCTTGCTTGCCTCTCTTTTTCATTCCTCACCCATATCTTTATGTGTTTAGGGCCAGTACCTTAATATTCAATGCATTTACTGTATTTGGGAGTTTGCTCAAACCTGAGCAAACTGGCATGTCAATGTTACACAGGATTCAATGACAGAAAAGAGAGCATGAAAGAGCAGGTTCTAGATAAAAAAGAGACAGGTCTCATTATATTGGCCTCCCCCTCCTGTCTGCCTTTGTTTCATCAAATACAGAGTGATGCAGTGATGAGCAGGGTGCACTTTTCCTTTGATTACCTGTCAGAGAGCCTTAGTGTCAGAGGCAGATGAGGTAAATGCTAACAACAACTAAACTGTCTCTCTTTAAAGACAGCTATGGGCTTAAACACAGAGGAACTCTAATCAGCCTCTGATTTAACATAAGCGGCGCTTGCACAACTGGTGAATGAAACCCGGGCAGATGCACACATACATGCGCAACTACATGACTGACTGAATGCATACACACCCTGACAGTAGGCATAAAGTTGAGCTCAGACCAGACAGACATGAAGCTGATCTGTTGGCCTTGTTACGGACCTGACACATCAAGCAGAAACAAAAAGCGACAGATGTGTCAGCTCACATTGCCTCACATCTGCTAAGTAGCACTTCCAAAGAGTGTGGCAGACAATCACCTGGAAGTTTGCACACACACATACAAGTATTAGGACTTTATAGTTGCTGTCATTCATCTATGCTATCCCTTACCTTTACCAGTATAATGCTAACTTCACGTTAATTCACACTTCACCAACCCCCTAACATTGAAAATAAGTCTGTACGACCTCAAATGTAGCATACCCTTGGAAACTGTCCACACAAGGTAAAAAAAAAACAAAAACAAAAAAACATGGCCGATACAAGAGTAAGATAAAAGTAATTCACTGTTTGGTCTCCAACTTTACAAATCAACACTACCTAAAGCTCCATTTCAGTAAGTTAGAATATCACCAACAACTTTATTTATTTCCCTAAATCATTCAGAATGACATTGAGGTTCTAGTTAGATTAATCATATCGTGATAAATTGTATAGTTAATCTAGTTTCTCAAAGTTTTAATATTGCATGCAGCAGTTAGGCTTGTCTTATGCACTTTTTTCAACGACACAATTTCTTTCGACTAAAAAAACCTGCTATTTTACTTTAATGCAGCACATTGTGAGCTGCCAGCTTAATTAGCATTGACCTGTTGTGCCATTTGTTTCCAGTGAAGGGGTCAGTGACTGTCTCCTAGATAACATTCAAATCAGCAGTTTTCCCAAATGCCTTTAAAGGCCATAAAAGGGCCTTGAGAGTTTTACATAAAAAAAAAAGAGTTTCACTTACACATTTACATTTATATTTCCTGCAAAATAGAATTTTGGGGTTTTCTTTATTTGTAAATGGCCTATTTGCAAGTGGTGTATTATTAAATAATGTATGAGTTTCACTTAATGAAGTGATTAGTGAACTATTTATTAATATGCCAGTTTAAACATGCACCTATGTTTGCATGCTTTACATTATGCCTAAGCCAAAAATAATATTTAATCATAAATTGAGGCAATGTTGAAAGTAATACAGATTACCAATGTAAAACCACAAGCTCACCTTCCAATAATAGACTACAGGGCTCCCATTATAATTAGTACAGCTGTTGTTCTCAACAGTAGGTTTAATACACATTTGCGTTAATGCAGACTTTAAACAGCAGTAGTACA
>NW_015150734.1:517794-537137 GCF_000732505.1 Cyprinodon variegatus
GATAACCCATTTAACTCATCGGCATACCAAGCTAACCAACTATCCGTCTCTGCAGACGCCAGAGAATCCTGCCCGGATCAGAACCTGAATCTTGTTTTTGTCTTGTGTGAAACTTTAATAAACTCTGTTAAACCTTTTACCAAGTCTCCAGTGGTGTTCTGCATGTGGGTTTATCTCTAAACCGATCATGACAGAAGTAGGTTTAATTCACATTTGCGTTAATGCAGACTTTAAACAGCAGTAGTGCATTAAGTAAAACAGTCAGTGGGAAACTGACTGCTTTACTTAATGCACTAAGATGTAATAGAAAAATCCATCCATCCATCCATCCATCCATCCATCCATCCATCCATCCATCCATCCATCCATCCATCCATCCATCCATCCATCCATCCATCCGTGCCTGTAACTTAGAGCTAAAAACTTTCAACAGTTTTTCCTTTTACTGAAAACTTTTCTATCAGCCTTTAAAACCTTTTCATTCAGCAAAGTTTTTAAAGGCTGATAACTCCTGCTGTGTGTATTCAATAGTTTCAAATAGTAAAATGCTTTTACCTTAAGAGCTACACATTACAGCACATAGCAGAAAACAACACATTTAAGTCTTTACAGTTTTGCAGGTCATGCTACACTGTTTTTCTCTTTCACATTCAAAAACTCCTGACTTATTTATTTGAGAGTAGCGTTGGATTCACTTTAATGACGGAGGTTGACATTATTTTGAGGTAGAGATGGAGTGTAAAAGAATGAAAGAGACCCAGAGTTTTTTTTTTATATGTATTACAAGTAATTAAATCACTAATTGTTTCATTGATCATCTTTTTAAATAAGTATGAAATAAAAATAACTACATGTTAACTCTGCTATATGTTGTGATATTTATACAATGAACTACAATTCAAACACAAATTGAACTGGAATGTTTTACCTATGAATCTGTCTCTGTGATTCCGGTGAAATTAAATATACATAGTTCTGTGAATCTAATCTATATCCTCTTATTTTTTAAAGTGCCCAACATTTTTTGAGAAAGACAGGTATGCAAATAAACCAAAAAGTAATCAATGAAATATAAAAACGAGAGTAATTAAAATTACAGTTTAATCATAATTGTATAAATACAAACACAGTATCGGCTAAATCAACTCATTTCCTTCGGAGATTCAATTTTTGCTTTATTAAGTGTGCTAATGATATTGTAATAGTTAATTTAGCTGAACTCTTTCACAATTATGTGCCAAATGTAGGGGGTCATTTTGAATGTTGGACCCTTATCTGTTGAACAATCTGTTCTATTTTAAATAACTTAATAACTTTTCAATTACATACAGTATGTTATAGTCATTTTAATCTTGATCATATTATTGCTGATGGAGATATGATAGACTTTGTGTTTAGCAAATATTTGCTAATGGGCTTTAAAAAAATGACTTAAATAATTGTCTTAAAATCATCATTCAGCTAGTTTTTTGGTACTTTTTAATATAACCAATTTTAATAAAGATGAGTTCATTAAAATGATTTAAACCCAACACATTTCCACTTATTATCATTTTTATGAAAATATGATTTTATGTTCTTTCCTTTCGCATTGTCTCTTTATTGCACCAGTATGACACAGACTAGAGCATTGTTTTTGCCTTTAAAGCATGCTATATTATCTAGCGCTGCTCCTGTCTCTATCTCTGTATTTTCTCTCATCTCTTTGCCTCCTTCTCTTTCCTTTCATTTTTTCCCGTTAGGCATGTGTACAGGCTGTAAGTTCATTCATCATCCTGCAGTCTCCTGCCCCCAGCCCCAGACTCTGTGATTAATGACGACCGTTCACAGACTTAAACATTTAGCTTTGTTTCGCTGACACACTGCTTACCATGCTGGTCACCATTGGTTACTTAAAGCCGTGTTACAGTAAGACTCCACAAGCCTGGTGACGTTTCAGTGGGGTGACCTTTAAAGGCTCACTGCAAGTGAATTTTATCTCCGAATGAGGATATAAATGTGTCATTCATCATAAAAAGAAAGCACACAGCCACAAAGAGTGTTATGTGCCCTCTCTCTCCATTTATTAATGCATATATATTTATTCAATGCACTTAAACACAAATTCGTTCAGTTGTTCTGTCCATAACTTTAGTGCTTGCCAAATGTATTAAGAGCTTATAATCTTTTTTTCTAATTGTAATGCACCAAAATCTTTAGTGAATTTTTAGATTTTACTTTATAGACCAAACATGAAGTACTGTATAAATGTGAAGCAAAAATATTTTTTATTTTATTTCATTGTCCTTTAAAGTGAAATGCGAATTGCATCGTTCTATTTTCAGCATCCTTTACCCTAATAACTTTACATAAAATCCAGTGCAGCTAATTGCTTTCTGAAGTCGCAAAATCAGCACAAATTGAGTCCACATATGCATAATATACTCTGTTTACAATTTTAGATGCACAGTATATAACAAATCACAATGATTTCCCCAAAGAACATTCTATCTCAAAAGTGCAAAGAGCTTTGTGGATGGAATATTTAGTGAGCTAATATACTCTTTAAACTCTCCTTCCCTGTAGATGGATATTCCTCTCATTGTCTTTTATACCCACACCTGAAACAGATTTCTGTGACCAAGCTTCTAAAGCTTAAGGAGAACAATAATTTCATTATGGGAATGGAAAAGAATAAGAACAGTAATTAGTTATTGTAAGTGATATTCTAATGTTCACATTAATATCAATGTTTCCCTTTGTCTAATAACATGAATGTCTAGGATAATAGAGCTGTTCTGTAAAGTTCTTGGAATTTTACTTGAAAACACAAACACCTGCAAGCAAACCTGACATGCAGAAAATAATAATATTCTTTATAAACAATATCTCAAGATCTGTTTATCACATCATTTGAATATCGAAAGTGTAAGTGACTCTAGTAAAGTATTGTTTTCTATTGAAATTCACTAATAAACTCATTTTTCAGAGGATAAGGCAACAAATAGGCCTATGGCAACACTGGAGGAATTGTAGCAATCTACAGTTCAGATGCAAGAATTTGTTACCAGGACAACAGATTCTCTTACCTTTACCTAATATTGAGGAAAAAATTACAGATTTTACTTTGCCAAGATTAATGTAGAATACAAACATAAGGAAAAAGGTACCAATGAAGATAATATGACATATATTGTATGTGTTTTTTGAGATGGGATGACAATAAAAAAATAAATAAATCCCAGAATCCTTATGCAACAGCCTTATGTTGTGCTTAAAATGCAATATATAACACTACAACAATGCACATGACTTGAACACTCCAACTGGTTCTGCAGCATGACATTGTAAAGAATTCTCCTCAGTAGGGACAGGTGTGTAAATGGAGCTAAATTCAGGGTAATCCCATTATAGAAATAGTTAGAAGCTGGAGGTTTACCTTTCAGCAGAATAATAACTCTAAGCTACTATGCAATGGTTATATTAAAGCATACTGTAATAGAAACACTGGTGGAGACCTGTAGCTCTCCACCATACAAACTAAATTCTCAAAAGGGTTGAATACAAATCCATGCCACAGTTATTTTAAAACTATGGGCTTGATCTTCAGATGGTCCAAATCTGCATGTCTTAAAACAAGTGCAACAAGTCACACTATATTACTTGCTAACAAAAAAAAAAAAAGATTTGGTAATTTCCTAAAAAAAATAAGGTATATAATTTCAAAGTAATTACCTGCATGCAATTATTACAATTAAATCTTACTATGTATCAATGGAGACATAGTGGGTATGTCTTTGTGGGTAATTATAAGTAGCTTACAACAAAACAGTTTCTATGATTAGCCAACACCCCCCACCAGATTACAAAGTAAATTGTAACTTATAATCAGGTAAATAAAGCATAATAAAACTGAACTCTTGTAACATATAAATAAGAGTTTAGTTAAGAAGATTGGCTTGCTGTTTTCTAGGTTTGGATTTCTGTGATATGCTAAGTAATAAGCTGCATTTTACCAGATAATAACACATTAATTTATCGGTGTCGGTGAAATGACTGATTTTCCTGGTTTCAAATCAAAGATATCTGACTTGGAAACTCATTTTTCTTTTATGGCAACTCACAAATTGCCTGTAGAACATGCAATAGGCTAATTTTAAAGAACTAAACTGGTTTTCACATCTAAAGATTGTTAGTGAAATTTTTGTAGATCAGCTGCAACTCACCCACTTATTATATTAGCAATAAATAACTAAATACAATTGGCTTTTATTGCATTTATTTGGAATCTTGGAAGTGAAGGCCCTGTGTGTCCTTTTCCTTTAGTTTCACAATTACATTATACCACCTTTAAGCTCTCACTAAAAAACCCTGAAAATACATTTAGTTGTGAATTTAATAAAAAGTGAAAAAGTGTAATGTGTGTAAAAACAAATATTACCATAAATACTTTTCATTAGGGAGAGTAGTATAGTTTCTGTAAAATATTGTTACTTTATATTAGGGGAGATTAATTAAATAATTGTCTGCATAGAAAATGAACCAACTTTCTTACTGCACACAATGGAATCCATATCCACCACATTAATAAACATAATTAAAGCATCAACTATAATATTATAATGAAATGCGAACTACATTATTCCGAAATTAGATATTAGAAAATGAATCTTTGTCCTTTACAGAAATTCGATGGGGAATATAATTCAAACCTTAACAAGTATATGCACACTGTGATTCATCTCTGAGCTGACAAGAGATGTGACACGTATAGAGGTGAAAGGCAGTGAAAGAAGCCGCAAAAGAGTGTGTGTGTGTGTCACATACTGACTGACAGACCGACAGAAAGAGACAGAGAGTAATTTTTAATGAACTGGCTCAGCGTTGACCTTTCGTAACTCTCTAGAGCAAAGTCAATTTCGCTTTCATCCTTCCCTGTGGAAAGGTGGAGTATCTGTTGTCGCAGCTAGGTGTCGGAGCTTGAGATTGTCCTTGCTATTGTATAGTTCTGTCGAATCCTCAAATCTCCAAGCAAACATGCAGAGGTCAGGAGGTGATGTTCCAAAGAGAGAGAAGAGGCAAGGGATAAAAAGGATGTAGGGGCAGAAGGAAGAAAAAAGGAGTACACAAATACAGATAAGAGGCTAGGCATAAAAGAGTAACACAGTGGGGCTGACACAGTATCTGTTAGCAGTCCCTGGTGGTAAATAGCTTTGGCATACATGCAGATAAAGTGACCCTTTATACAAAACCTTTTAATAGGCACATAATAATCAAATTAAAATACTATTTAGCTATTAAAAGAATCATTATACTGTCGCTTTTTCATAACAATGTTAATATCTCTTGGGTTGAAAGTAAACCTGAACTCCCCGGTTATGCATAGCAGTGAAAGCTTTTGGAACGGTACACAGTACCTGGAAGAGCTTCTGCTTGCTGTACTTTTTGTTCCACTAACATCAACCCACAGTTACTAAGGTGTGTGAGCAATGAGACTGGTCTGCAGCATTTGAATCTCACAGACTTCTTCCCTGCGCTCCTCCCATTGGTGTGCTTAGCAGCTCCTTGCTCATTTAACATCATCCATGTGCTTAGCTCTCTATGTGTACTATAGCTGAACGAAACTATCAGCCAAGTGTAAAATAAGGCTTTTTCTAACTTTCAGTAAGGTATTTAATTTAACTCCAAATAGGGGTTATACGTATCTCATCTATTCACCATAGACAACACACAGGTTTATACAGTAGTAAGTATGGAGGGTAGATATAAAAAAAAAGTTTTATTAGTATCAGCAGCATGCACTGTAATCTTAAGCCCTTTTCTGTGGTCAAAATTTTCACTCAGACATTGTTCCTTATGATTGCTCCAACAATGAATTACACTTATAAGTTTGGCTTGAATTTTAACTTAATAGTCGACACTATGAACCCACTTGTTTGTGGGCTCCAACGGTCGACCCTGTCATTACAGTAGATTGAAAATGCATAATGCCTATCACAGAGATCAACAGAAATTTAACAGCGTGCATAATAGCCCTGTATGCTAATGTAGATGTACTGGAAAGCAATCCTCTGAGCGGACAGTGTAATAGAAACCATTACAGATCCTTAGAGCCTGCAATCGTGTGCTGGAGGAGGACAAGAGGAGAATAAATGGGCCCACAGAGGGGTGTCTGTCATGCAAGCTGAGACAATCATCTACATTAAAGACATTTTCGTCAGACTCAGATTAGCCACTTTTTGCAATGTAAATCAAAATGTCTTTGATGACTTAAATAAAAGGATGCATAAAGTGGTAAAATGAAATACACCTTGCAAAAGAATACACAGCCATTAAAATGTCCCTACATTTTGTCACCTTCACAGTCAGACATTTAAAGGGGGCCTGTCACATATGCCTACAAAATGTGCAGTTTATATTAAAATAAAGAAGTTTTTGCCAGCCATTTGTCTTTGTAGTGCTTATTTATGCCTCTCTGAGCCTAAATTTAAGCTTAACTTAAATCTTTTGTAAGCCTAATTTTTGCACAAGGTGGGATCAACAAGGATACAGACTGTTGTACACAGTCTGTGTAAAAATTCATAAATCGAAGAACATGACAAGTTGCCATTCTGTGTAATAGGCCTATGTCAAAAATTATTAATAATTAAAAAGAAAAATACAAGTGTAACAGGGTTAAGTTAAAAAAGTATAATTTTGAGCTTTAAACATTGAATGAAGCACTGTTCAAGCTTTTGTATAAAAACAAAACTCAGCTGCAAACCTACTGAGACATAACAGAGGTCAAGCAAGAAAGTATTGATTAAAGAAGCAGCAAAGAGGTGCCCATGATACTTCTGGAGGAGCTGCAGAGATCCACAGCACAATTTGGGGTAGAAAGGACAACTTTTACTAAAGCACTTAATAAATCTGTCTTTTTAGATGCAGGTCTGGTCAGACGAGACACAAAACATAACTTGCTTACATTTTGCACTGTGGAAAACTGAGACTACACATCACTCTGAACATACCATCTCTGCAGTGAGACATGGTTGTGGCAGCATTATACAATTTTTTAAAAATTAATTTAAGACAAAGGTGCATGTCAGAGTTGAGTGGAAGAATGTAATTTTAAAAAAAAAAACACTTTAAGAGCCACAAAAAGATAAGCTTTGGTGGAGACTAAGCTGGCCTTTCAGCAGGACAAAGACCCTATATATAGAGCTGTTAATAAAATAGAAGAATAATGCATGGTATTGTACATCTACAGCAAATAGAATGAACAAGGAAATGCTTTAAAAAGTTCCTGACATGATGATGATGGTTGTGACAAATGATGCAGGCCCCAAAAAGGGGGGAAAAAAATACTTTTTATATTCAAGAATAGAAGTTTTGTTTCAGTGCATGACATTCTGTTTAGTATAATAAAAAGAGTAGCTAAAAAGTATAACAAAAATAGTTAAATTAAGCAGCTTTTTAGCAGCATAAGAGTTGACTGATTGCAACTTTCGGCTTACAAATACTTTGTCATAAATGTTGCCTTTGGTCTTGTCTGAGAAAATTATGGAAAACGTAATGTTCTAATTTATATAATACAATGCTGACATACATATATAGGATGTATGCATGTAAATATGAGAAAGTCTCTACATAGATCAGGTTAGAGGCAAAGAAAATAGAAAATAAATAGCCCTTCTCTTGTTGGCCATCCTATGCCTGGTCCTGCTTGCTGAAATAATGGATTTTAATTCTTTTCCAGAAGAGTGCACCCATCTGGTGGCTTTGGGGGACAGTAAAATCCACTATCAGTTACAATTATCCCATGGCTGGAGAGCAATGTGCTGCAAGTGTGAGTGTGACCCATCCACCCCGAGTAGTGCAGGGCTGTGCAAATATCTGCTCGGGTGATTAAGAGGGAGAGCTGGCGAGATGCTCAGAGTAGAGTGCTGCGTAAGCATGAGCCGAATCCCTCAAGCACGCTCACTGCACTGGTGCATCCATGACAAATCATCCCGAGGGAATCAACACCAAAGAAGTTACTCAAATCATGTGTGATTCTGTTTTGAACTTGGAGCTGGAGTGTGTGTAATATTCCACTTAGTGATATCATGGGTATTTTTGTGGAATTCCATCAGATTTTCCAGCTATCCTGAAAGAATCTGAGTTGGATTTAAGCAGCTAAACACTGAGAGGGAGCTGAAAATACGGGGGAAAAAATGAGAAAATGGTTGTATTTTGGTGAAAATCCAGCCAACCCTAAAAAAGACAACCTTTCACAAAACTTCAGTAGATTGAAACATTTCAGGTTGCCAATTAAAGGCTATTTTTCTCAAAAGCACATACTGTTGCTGATGGCTCCTGCAGTTCTAACACAGAGTGCACAAAAAACACTTTGTTCGTGGCATGCAAATAGGATTTGTTTTTGCTGAGGGAATTTTGCCGGACAACCATTGCTTCTGACAAATCCTCTCCAAAGAAAGCAAGTTTCAACAACTATGACTCAGTTTCTAGCTATTAAAAAAACTCTTTATCAAAACCAAAAAACAAAATCGCCTTTGTTGTGCTTTACTCCTATTCCTTTGGTCAAATCTTTGCGCCGTCGTCTTTCGGCTTTTATCTAACTCACCCTCTGAGAGTTTTCTGTGAAAGCTTATGTAACATAAGTGTTTGATTTACATCTGCCTCCATGTGCATGTGTGTGTTGCGTAAAGCTAAGATGGAGGCTGTCTGAGACCTGCACTGTTTGCAAGAGAAGAAGAGATAAAGCGGGTCTGTGTTTCTCGGCAGTGTTGCAGATTTATCTCTTTGCTTACGGCTCAGATTTTATTGCCCATCGGTCGGCCTACGCTAGATACCATTTCTCCCTTTCTCTATTTTTCACTTACCATAAGGGGCCAGCTTCTTTCTATGCACGTTCTGGCTCCTATAAATCTGCCACCTTGCTCCATTAAACTGCTCAGGGCATGGCTCAACAAATATTAAGAAAGAGGAGAATAAGTAAATACCAGCCAGAAAAAATGAGAAACTCCTGCTTAGAAAGGGAGAGCATATATGCACACACAAAAAAAAAACATTACTGTAAAAAATGTTCCTCTGTGTCTTGGTGCCTCTGTTGGGAGTCTGTGGGAGCCTGCTGCGTAAGATCACATACTTTACCGTCTACTGTCTCTCTTTTTTCTGCTGCTTTTTGTGCTGATATTTTATTTGTTGATGGGTTTGTAAACCTCTTTTAAAGCATACAAAAACTAAACTCTGCTTTTAAAATGACACCATTATGCATCTGGTAGTAAAAACAACAGCTTAGGTATTAGATTAGATTAGATTGTAGAATTACTCCAATCACCTCAGCAATCAGTTGTCATTTTCAAATAACAGACAAAAAAAAAAATAAATTAAAGGTTAAGTATCATACTTTATTAAGCCAGTTAAAGTTGTGATGAACTACCAGACTGTTTTTCCATCCTGAATGAAACCTTCTCGCCTTCACTGCGATACCACTTTTCCCAATGTGGGTGACGCCCAATTCACGGTTTAAAACCTGCAAAATGAGTCAGGTGACTGTAAATAGGAGATGACACGGTCTGCTCATGCGCTCTTTGTTATCAGAGAATCAAGCCACAACTGAACCGTGAAGAGCCCTACTGTTGAACTAGTACTAGATTGAGCATGGTTCACTTGTGTCTGGCATGGTCCAGTTCAGTTTTATTCCATTTACACTAAACAGTAATCTTGGTTACTGTGATCTAGGCAGGGTTTCAAAAGGGAAGTGTAAATGGGCCTTATAGCATGGTATCACACCACTTCTGAAGAAAAAAAAATCTTTAGGAAGGCTAAATTATGTCTCACAGCCATTGTTTTTCTTAGACATCAGCTTAAGAAAAGAACAGTACTTGTCACTGTTCAGAATTGGTTCTAAAAGGGTTCTCAACTTAGAGCAGTTCTATGCACTCTGCCTCATTTCGCTGCTCAGTGTTTAGAGAGAATGGGGGGTCAAGGAGGATGCTTCCTGTAGAGGGTGGGTAATCACTTCTTTATATGAAGGCTACTGGTTTTTCAGGGCAATAAAATGTGCAAGGATTAGTGACGCACAGTTGAATCAAGTGATATTCCCTTTGGGCTTGATTTAGATGAAAAAAAAAAAATTCAAAAAGGAAAAAACCAAAAAAAATATACTGTATATATGCTGTTGCATATATTTGTATGAATAGACAGATAGGCAGGCAGGCAGATGGTGATTGTTAGGGTAGGAGGTGAGTAAAACCCTATTTGTTAAGCAATACCAGTTTTAGATTCCTCTTTTTGGGTTTATTAATTCCAGCCCTGTTTAGTCCACATTAACTGGACCATAGTTCATTTCAGCAGAATGTCTGGTTCCTTTAGGCAGTTATGAATCTGCAGTCAAACTCTGATACGGACAAAAAAAATCTAACTTGGGTCCCCCTCAAAACCTTTGGTCTCAGCTTGGTTGAAATTAACTATATCGCGGTACGAATAGGTGTGAATGTCAAGGAGACTGGAGACCTCTCTGAAAACTGTAATTTTACTGTAATTAATGCAAATTAAATCATTCATATTTTACTAACAGACATCTAGCTGGACGTTTACAGTATGCATTTTTGATGTCAGTGCAATGAAGTCGAATGTGCCACTTCTTGCACATCACTGCCTCTTTTGGAGCCTTGACTATAAAAAATAAAAAAAGGTCCCTGCAGTTGCCTGCCAAAAGTTGAAAGATACTTATCTGGCAAACTTGCCAAAAAGACAGCAAAGCAATGACACTGCTGTTGCCATTCTAGGATGTTTACATTTTTGCGCACAAGGAAGTAGTTTTTTGGGTCAAAACTTTGTTTCGGTTTGATAAGTGCCTTGTGAATGTAAACCGCCCGAGATAAAAACAGTGACAGTCTTGCAATTTTGGTCCCCGATGGATCCAAGTCTAATGAACTATCAGGTGTGAAAACGACTTTAGTTCTGCAATACTTGTTTCAGCCTTAAAGCTCTCTGTGGTTCTGGTCATCATGCAGTTGCTCATTTCACCACCTGCCATGAAATTGTATTGATATGTACAGGTTAGTCAAGGTCACTCCTGATGTTTTGATATGTTTAGGATCATTATTGGGTTGTAAAAACAAATCAGTTTTATTTCTAAAATACTGGATGTTTGCTTCCAGAGTTTGCTGTGCCCCTAATCAAATTATTTCTTTGTTCTAACAGTAAAATGTTCCCTGATTAAAAGGACACACTATGATTGAAAGGTCCTGTGCTTACGAGTTTGAGTTTGTCTTTTAAAGGTTTTCTCCCATATAAAACATTTCTTTGCATTGTGAAAAGATGAATATCCTAACGTCATCCCGGAAGGAATGATAAGCCATGCCAATGCAGTTTGAAATATAAAAAAAGTGCATATTGTGCATTGACATGCCCATTATGAGAGGGTCTCTGCTTATAAAAGTAAAAAGTAATATTATTGGTTCTGTAACCGAAGAAGACTTATTTGAAGCTGTGTTGAAAAAAAACACTGGTGGGAGATTTAATGCAGATAACAGAAGCAGATATTAGTTTGAAATCTTAGTTTCAGAATAAATTGTTTTTATTGCATCACCTTCTTCTCTGCCCTCTGAGTTTTTCTTTGTCCACATTGATTCCTGAATAAAACAATGAATTATTTTCTCTTGCTTTAGCCGTTGCATTTTTTTCAGCAAGAATTCTGAAACTTTTCCCACAATTTTGGGGTTATTGTAAATTTTATTAGACAACAGATAAAGTAGTTGATTGATTGATTGACTATATTGATCTCACAGTGGAGTTATTTACTCATTACATCAGCTTAAATAATCAAAGGAGAAGAAGAAGGTGCCAAAGGAAGAAAAATGTGCATGGGATATATACAGTATATAGAGCGCGTCAACATATGACAGTTTTTTTTATTTTTTTATAGCAGGATTATTATACAGGGTTATTGCACAGTGTTAACATGGGTATTTATATAGATGGATATTCATATCTATATATATAGTTATTACACTGGGCTTCAAATATAGACAAATAGGTTATTGCACAGGGTATCAAATAGTAATTGCACATTACAGTTAAACCTCTACTGTGGGATTGCTTTTATTATCTGTTGCCATGGATCTGTTTGAAAACAAGGCAGTGGCCTTCTTAGCCCTGTTAGATTACATTTTGATGCAACTGTTGAAATTTGGCTTTTAAAGTACAATGCAAAATTTAGTTTCCAGACATTAGTTAATGTTTCCAATAGCTTAAGAAGTATTATCAATTCATTTTCTTAAAAAATCTGGTGAGATAGCTTGTCACAGCTGTGAAAAGGGTTTAAAAAGTCAAGACTGCATTGCACTTTTGTGTCCCCATGTTAGCTTTGATCATATTTGTTCAAAAGTAACAGTCCAAACAAAGTATTGGCTCTTAAATCTTGTTTGGAAGCTCAAAGGTGGGCAAGATATAATAAAATGTTGATGATAGACTTTTTGTAAAACTGTTTTTAAACTCTAAATTGTCCCACTTTGTATATTTACAGAATTTACAGTAGAATTTAGCTCCTTCCATTCATAATTACCCAGTACTCAGAATAACGGAAAACTTGACCTGCTGCAACAAAAACAGTTTCTACATAGGAGCTGTCTTTGACCTCTACTGCTCCAAGTTTGACTCTTTTCTCATTATTTTACAACTAGTTTTATAAAGACAGCAGCCATTTCCTGCAAAAACATACACATTAGAAAAGAAATAACACAAGCAAACAAAAACTCACAGTCACAAAGCAAATAGAAAATAACTAACAATGAGGATTTAAACAAATGTGAGATGTTTCAAGGGAAAAACTAAACCTTTCCAGAATCTCTCAGTGGAATAAAGATAGAGACAAATGACACAAATAGCTTAAGGGCCCACATTGTGCAACTTGTTCATGCATGGGTGTGAGCTGGCTGACATGTGAGGCTGTGCCTGTCAGTTTATCAACAGCAGCAATTTTTCACCCTTGATCAGCCAACCGTGGAGACATTTCAAATGAACTACCGGCATTCCAGCAGAATCAGATTGAAGACAAAAGGCAGGCTCTCAGTGAATTATTGGACCTGCTTTGGGCTTTGTCTTCATACCACCCCTTCCTGTCACAAACTCTTCCAATCCTTCTCTGATTCTCCAGACCTCTCAGTCTTGTCTGATTGGCTTCACCGTGACAGACACATTAGCCATTCACAACGCAGCAAGCACCATGTGGACAGCGGACGGTGCCCAGAAATCAAGCAATATGCTCTCACAGAGCAAAAAAAAACAAACAAACCACTCGCAAATACTGTCTCTTGCATGCATACCCACATAGTAGTCCCATTGTGACCTTACGTCAGAAAAGACAAACAACGTCGACAGAAAGTGGCCGCCTCTCAATGTGGCGAGCCAGAGTACGGAACCCCAGTACCATATGGGCTCTTCATCGTTGACAAAACAGCTTTGGGGATGGTAGCACCTCCAATTAGCATAAACCTATACCTCTCTTTCTTTTCTGTTTCTTTCAACATCTCCCCAACACATTAAAGTGCCATCACCAATCTGTATGCATTGCTCGAAGGTGTGGTAGAGTCGAGATGATTTCTTTAAAGTAATCTCTCTTTCCTGTCAGTTAGAAAAAACTCAGACACAACTCACTGCAGCTGAAATAAAAAGCAAAAAAAACAAGCAAACAAAAAAAACACCCCAAGACTCTCTTACCTAGCTGCATCGGCATGTTGGTAATCTTATTTTCTGCAGGAAATAGGATCTTGGGTGGTTTGTCCGTCAGAGGAGCTGAAAAAAACACAAACAAAAAAAAAAACAAATGAAAAAACGGCCTCAAATTCAGAAATGCATAAAAATACACACATTTTTGAATTCTTATTTAAACAATTAAGGTTTCTGCATCTGACCTACTTTGAATTATTATTGCATCACTTTCAAGAACATGGCAGCATTTAGTCTAAGTGTTTTGATGTGATGAGCCTTCAGTGTGTATGTGTGTGGCCTCGGCGAGAAGGAGCAGTTGATGCTCTAATGATGCTAATCATCCATAGGGTAGATGTCAGATCTGCTGCTTAAGTCTCTTCTCATGGGGAATGCAGCAGTTCTATAGCGTATAAAGATATTACGTGTTTTTTTGCAAAAGAGACAGCCCTCTCTAGTGTTTTAAGGGTTCACCCATTTTCTTCCTCTGACACAAATGAAGAGAAATAGGATTACTAATAAAAAAGGGAGGTCATGTTTTTGTTCAACATAATTAAGATAAATATGATATGATTAATGCCAAAATCACATGTAATGTGGAGTTGGGAGAAAATCTTGCAGTGCTTTTTTAGTACTTAGTAAAGTGCTTCATACCCAGAACAGATACAAATGGCATTGTGAAAATATAATATATACCAAGTGTTGCAGTAATACAATCTGATTATGAACACACTTGTTCAGATTTAATGACAGCAACTCTGCATGTTGTGTAACTATAATTATGAGGAACACATTTCTCTCACTTAAAATGACAGAAACAGTAATAGTAATATGTAAGAGTTGGACCGTTTAGCTATTTGACCTCTCAGATTTAAACTTGCATCCTAGAAACACTGGCTAAAATGCCTGCAACATTGACAAACAGGCACACTTTAGAGTACTGCTTTAGGAACATATCCACTTCAGGAAATACTTCCCAGGAGCCAGATTGTCTGGGGACATTGGTCATTGTAACCCTCTTCTGTTTTCACTACATCTACCATGGTAAAAAAAGATGAATAGAAATTTACCAAAATGAAAGGCAGTTATACGAATGCAGCATATTGATATGTACCCATACCTCAGGTGTTTTTTATTTTCCCTTTTTCATAGCAATAGCATGAACATCCATTTCAATAATCAGTTTTAGACTGTTGGCATTAATGTCCTGTTTCTCATAATAAAAGAACAGAAAATGTAAAAAAAAAAATAATCAAGACACAACCAAACATTAACATGTAAGGAGTAAGGCATGGTTAGTGCTACCCACACAGCATATTGTCAAGGGTTAAACAAGTCAGATTGTGGCCTACGTGCTGTTATGTAGTCCATCCATTTCTTCCGCGAATCAAACAACTCCTTCTTGTGGTTTACATCTGTAATTCATTTCTCAATTTCTCTGTATATGTCCATTTTAATGTCCATCCACATGGTCAATGTTGGCCTCTCCTGAGGCAAGTGACTCCCAAACATAATCCCCTTCCGATAGGTTTTAATAATCCTTCCAACAGTGTGAGCTGCTACATTTCCATTGATATTCCCAATTTTTAACCACAATTTCTCTTTCAGATCTATTTCTCTTTACATTTCTCATTTTGCCTTAATATACAGGGATGACTGTACATTCTTATTAGCCATTTATATAGACCTGAGATAATAGCTCTGTGTTTGTTTAAACCATAAGCCCTTTTAAACACTTCTAACAGCTGTTTGCTTGATTCTGATATATATTTTACGTTGTCACTGACAAAGTGTCTCTGCTATACTGTAAGTAATGATAGAAATCATGTGCCTCCACAGCATATTTCTCTTTAATTCTTTCAAAACTAAGTAGTGTGTTTTCCTTAATTATCAAAGAGCATACAGCTGTTAATCCTTTATTTGTCCATTCCTTGAATCTCGTATCTAATTTGTTTGGGGCACTCTTAAGTGCACACCATATTAAGGTTCCCAATATCCTCGTCTAATTTGTATTCTGTTATTACTGTTTTCCATATTTTGAGAGACACCCTAATTTATGGATTTTCTATATTTTATAGAAGGACTGCAGATTAATATCTGCCATGTAGGGGAATGGGAGACATATCCTCTTCAATGTTTTCCACTAAGCGTCAAATGAAGGGTTACACCAGAATATAATAGGTCTTAGTTGTGTTGCCCAGTAGTTATCACTAAGGGAAGGATGGCTCCATCCACCCTCTGCTTTTTTGTTGTTGTTGTAAGGTTTTAAATTATATTAGGGGCATTTTACCTTGTATGTATCTGATATTATATGTATCTGGACAACATTTTGTCCAATTCACTATTGTTGTTTTCGGCCCATTTCAATTGGTAGGGTAATCATGATAAATAATAACTGAACTTTATTAATCTCACATTGGAGAAATTTACCTCTGCATTTAACCCATCCCTTTGTGGAGCAGTGGGCTGCCATCATGGGGCGCCCAGAGAGCAGTGCGGGGTCTTGTTCAGTGACCCAGAGTGTCATTCTGTGGGAGTGGGGCTTGAACTCAGAAACTCATGATTCAAGCTCTATGCCCTCACCATTAAGCTGCATTTAATCAAATCTATTCTTGAGCTAAAACTTAAGTATGTAATTGGATTCCATCTTGCAATTTCCTTTTTAGTGTTTTTTGTATCAGTGAATAATAACGTTGTAATAATTGTGTGAGCTCCAATGATATTGTAACCCCAAAACATTTGAAATATTGTGTTTCCCATTGAGGTTCTAATTTTGTACTTTGGGCTATAATTGTTTTTGAGGAATTGTGTTTTACAGTACTTATGTTAATTTGTAACGCGATAACCAAGCAAAGTATCAAATGATCATATTAGTTTGGGTGAAGATTTTGATGGCTGATACAGAAAGATCAAACTATCATCTGCATAGCTAGCCAATTTATGCTATTTCCGCTGGATACTGATGCCATTTATTTCTTACTCCTTTCGCTGCTTCAGGTTAATTTTATTTCATAGATACTCAAAGCTAAGTTTCTGCTAGGCTAGTTTTAATATTTCTTTTTTTTTTAATGGGGTATAAACAAACAGCCTGTCAGTAAAACGGCGAATACGTCTTTCTTTAAAATGAATGAAGGTAGAGCCTCTTCCTGCCCAAGTCTAATTCCTTCCAAAACTGATTCCAAAGCTGAGTTAAAAATTGCAATCAGAGCCAGCGGTTCTTCACACACAACAATGCTGAGAGAGGGCCGCTGCAGATGGGCTTCATCTAAAATCTATATTTTTGATGAAAATCTGATATTTTCTAGGATAGATTTTTTTTCTTTGTCTCACACACTTCATATTCTAGCCTTCTGTAGACTGACCATCCTTTATTTTTGCAACCACAAATGCTATCTTCTTTGGCAGTACTGGCTTAAAAAGGAAACGGTAAGGTTGATTGAGTGTTTAGAATATATTAAGGGAAGTTCAGGGATGAAGTTTCAGGGGAGCACAAACAAACAATTTTATGAAAGTCGAAATTTGTACTTTTTTGGAAAGCGTCAGATTGGTTTCTGTAAGGTGGAAAATAATTTCAACTGAAGGAATAAAGCTGGTCTTTTGTTTAGGATACACCTATTTTTCCTTTCCCAGCTGCAGCTTAAATTCAATAACATCAGTCTACTCTGCAGGTATACCTGGAAGCAGCAATCCCTATACGCTGACATCTTTATTTGTTGTGGGCAAGTAAAGTAACCGTGTTTCAGCTTAAGAGCACAAAACACCAGCTTATTGACCTTAAACTTCCCAAAAGCCATTTAAATCTGATCAAGCCTTTTGGAGGACAAATGGTGCAATTCAACAAACACCACAAAAAAAAAATCTACTTGACTCTTCACATTTTGTTAGAACAAATCATATTTAAAGAGTTAGGTCCATAAAAAGGAAAGGAAAGTTTGTCTCATAAAACTACTCTTTTGATATTTCATTTCTTGCTCCGTTGTATTATATGAGATTGATCCGATGTAGCACCTGATATTTATGTAAATATTGACTGAAGCTCAGTTATATCTATGAAAGGCACGGTCATGGGCTTTTAACCACAAGTATTTGCACTGTTAAGAGCTAATCAGCTCAGCTTACACTATATACTGATACAATTCTAATTACATATCAAACTGTTAAACATAATTAGTCAATGTGTGATCCTATAGCTAATTACAAGCCAGATAAACAAATGATGGCAATCTATGCATGGAACACAAGAGGGAAAGCAGATGTGGTAAAGGGAGGGAAGATAAACACATTAAAAAAAGAACAATGTTTATCAGGCAAAGAAAGACAGAATAAAGTAAAGTTTCGCATAACTCACCTTTGTTTGCTGTAAATGTGGCATGATGTGTTTACCTCATAATTTATATAACCCCTTTTTAATAACGAATATATCAATGATCACAGTTTAGGAGGGGAAGCGATTTAAAAAGTAGAGAGTTAGACGGTGCTTCAAACAAAGAGACTGCTAAACAGATTAGTATCTACTAAAGGTAATTGGATATATAAATTTATCACATGAGCTTTAAGATTCTGGGTTTGTGCCTCATGAGAAAATGATGGTAACCTGATGATTTTTCTATTTGTCTTAGATTTTGTGTCTGTAACACAGAACTGTGATTTACAGTTAAATTAAGAACATAAAATAACATTTAAATAAAGTTATTCAAACTTCGAGATTTCCTGGAAATGTTAATTTCACTATATATAAACTGTCTCATTAGTCAGAAATAGATACTAAAAACCAAAAATACTGATTGCAATGTTTTTATATAACTCTTTGATACTTCTTATTTTAATTTAGTGGTGCAGAAATTCTGACCACATTTCACAGCTCTAGAAGTAAAATTGGGGAATTCTTCAAGCATTAGAAAAAGGATGCAGCCTTCCATTTGCTATCAATAAAGATCTTTGATAAAGCTGATTGGGTCATTTGGGATATCTACATTTTAGGATTTAATCACTTTACAGTAAAACTATGTTCTAGCCGAAGGGCAGAGAGATGTTTTATTCTCTGAGGTGAAAAAAGCAGGGTAGATAGTTGGAGAAAATACAAAGAACAGAGGTATTTAATCACCAAATTAAAAAAGTGTCTTGTCCGCCCTCTAAAGTACAACACCCAATAGGGTAATACTAACATTAACACACAAAAAATTAGAATCACAGATCACAAGTATTATTTCCAGCATAGAGTAGAAAATCCCTTTATTGTCCCACAATGGGAACATTCTGGTGTTTACAGCAGCAAAAAGATCATAGAAAAAATGGTCACACAAATGTGGACCTTAGAAAAATGTATAAGAATAACATAATAGTGAAGGGTTAAAAGATAAGCAATAAATACTGTACTCTAAAGCAGCAGTCCCCAACCTTTTTTGCACCACGTACCGCTATACAGTATGTCAGACAATATTTTCACGGACCTGCCGGGGTGGGTGGGGGGCGGGTGGGGATATGGGCTGGGTAATACGATCAAGTAAAATGATAAAACCAAATACAAACAGCATAAAAATAAAACAACAAGCCGGTCCCATGTAGGCGTAATCAGAGAAAATGACAGACGAAGTGTGCTCCTGATGTCCAGTCTGCTCCGTAGCTTTGTTTTGGTCACTGTAACCGCTGAAAATCCCGCTTCACAA